>NC_092707.1:253511342-253675215 GCF_047496885.1 Scyliorhinus torazame
GCAGCTGTACGAGCTGGCACTGCTCGAGGAGGAGGAAGCTACAGCAGCGGATGTGCAGCAGCGGAACAGGAGCCAGCCGCTGAGGATGGAGAGCCATCAGGATGCCCAGGCTGCGGGGTTTGCTGCCATTGCCGATTTGTCCCAGGTTCAGGGGGTGATGGACGGGATGCATGTCACCCTACGATCACCTGCAGATGATAGGCCGCTCTACACAAACCGAAAGGGGTTCCACTCGATGGATGTGCAGCTGGTATGTGACCATCAGCGCCTCTGCGCCCGATACCCGGGCAGTGTGCACAACGCCTTCCTCCTGGCGCACTCGGCGATTCCTGGTCTCTTTGAGGTGCTCCCTCTTGATTCTTGATTAATAACGGGATTAATTCTTGATTAATAAGGGATCAGCGCTTATGGGGAGAAGGCAGGAGAATGGGGATGAGAAAAATATCAGCCATGATCGAATGGCGGAGCAGACTCTATTGGGCTGAGTGGCCTAATTCTGTTCCTGTGTCTTATGGTCACCTCTGGCTGGGGGGGTGGGGTTGGCTCTTGGGTGACAGAGGTCATCCACTGCAGTCGTGACTGATGGCACCTCTCCAGAGGTCACAGACCACGCAGAGACTCGCCACAACGATGCTCATGCAGCAACGAGGGGCGTGATCGAAGATGCGGTCCAGGTACCTGAACTGCTCTGGAGGAGCCCTCCAGTATGACGCTGGGAGGGTCGGCTACATCATGGAGTCTCCTGCGTCCTCCACAACATCACACAGCAAAGGGGTCATGTGCTTCAGGAGGAGGAAGAACGCCAGGCCTCGTCCGATGAGGAGGATGCAGGGTGGGCGAGGATGGGCAGGGCATGGGACCCAAGCAGGCAGGGGAGGCCGCACGACATGTGCGCCAGGGCCAAAACGCATGGGACGCTCTGATCGCCTCCAGGTTCACCTACTGGATGGGGGGTGGGTACTGGCCAGGGGCACAGACACTAACACTCCACCCACCCCGGCTGACCACCACTCCTTGATACCTACCTCCTGCACTATGGGGCTGCAGGCCCTCGGTTTGCAGTCACAGCAGATCTGCCCAATGCAATAAAGAATGCTGACAACCCGCTTTGCGATGGGCTCTGGTACTCCGCATCGTTTGACAACATCTGACTCCTGCCCACAGTAGCACTTTCCACCTGGGTGACTCCTGCATGCGAGTTGGTCAGTCCACCACACAATCCCATCGAATCCCTGGAGTGGCGGAGATGGGGCAAGGGGAGGTCGGACACCGAAGCAGTGAGTGCTGGCTGAACTGTGGTCCCTGAGCCAAACCCACCCCCAACGTCCGCCAATTTCTCCTCTGCGGTCAGCCCAGACCAACCCACCCCTCACACCCTCCTGACAGAACACCGAGGCAAGTTGTAACAATGTGAACAGGTGTTTAATGTAACAACGTATATATAAATTAGTGCCCTAGCCCCTATCACTAAACTGTGCCCCGCATTTATGCCAACTTAACCCATTAACGGTCGTCTTCTGGGGCTCGACTGCTCTTCAGGTGTCCCAGGTGGCGTGGTGCTGCCCTGTTCTGCCCGCTGCCCACCAGATGGGCCAGGGACGGGGACGGGAAGGGGGAGGGATTCGGGGGGGGGGGACTGGAGGAGTGGGGGAGAAAGAGTCTGAGATGCTGCGGTGTGCCCGACACCCCCCCCCTCCCCCCCCGGCTATTCCATGGGTCAGGGCTGCAATTGGAGTTAACGCCTGAGACTCCCCGGCAACCTGCCCTGGAGGCCTACTGCCTTCTCGGCCAGTGTCTGCATGATCGTGGCCATGGAGCACAGGGAGTGGACCATCTCCTCTGGAACTGCGCCACGTCAGTCAGTGACTGCGCCATCTCCCTTGTTTTATGGGCCAGGGTTTAGAGAACCCCAAAGTGTATCATGGAGTTCACCTGATGCACAACTTTTAATAGGTTGTGGTGTGGGGAGCACACGGCCCACTCTACAGGTGTGGTACAGCAGAAATGGAAAAGTATTTTTTAAAGCAAAACAATGTTTATTCTATGAACTCAAGTTAACCTTTTTAAAACATACAGTGAACATCTTAGCAACCATTAATTCAAACACAACCCCCAAAGAATACAACACGAAGTAATCCTTAAGCTGTCCTTTTAACATCCATAAGACTTCATAAAAACAACCTTTAAACAGAAGCACATCAGGTTAAAGTCACTACTGAGAGCAGTTATTAGTTCTAAATCACCAAAGGATCGATTTACAGTCTTTAGATTACAGAGAGAGAGTCTACACCTTCTGGCTGTGACTGCAGCTATCCAGCTCTGAAAACAAAACTAAAACACACCCTGCAGCAAACAGCCTAAAATGAAAGTAATGAGTAATTATAAAAAGCGTTCCAGGAGCTGAATGGTTGCCACCTATTTCCCTGTGAAATTCAATAATTCTTCCAATGTCATCACTCCAGCAATTAAAACCTTGGATCAGCTTGGAAATTGCTGTCCATGTGTGCTAACTGTGGAAACCTAAAAATTTGTGACAAAAGTTATCCACTATGTTTTCAGTTTGGCTTTGAATAACAGGGTAACAGCTGCGTTTTATATAGCTCTCAAAATTACCCCGTGGGTGTGACTCAACCACCATGTTGCGCCTGGCGTGGATCTTGACATCCCGTGTAAACAGTGGGAAAGGCCAAAATCGAGACTCGCGCTAGGCCCGAATCAGTTTACAATTTACCAGACCCACTCCCGATGGCAAGTTCCAGATCATGCCCAAATTAACCTTCATTTGCATTAATTTCAATCTCATTAGCGGGACTGAAGTCAAATGCAGCGGCCTCTCGGGAATTACCCGACTCGCCGGGGGGAAGTCACGTGGGCAGCGTTTGGTGCTCCCTATTAAAAACGTGCAGCTGCTAAGGGGAACTGAGGAGGTGAACAGCCATTTACATTATTTAGCATGCAGCTCAAGGGCACCGGAGCTGCTTTCCAACTGCTCAGGTTGTTGGGGGGGGGGGTGGGGCATTTCCCTCCTCAGGGGGGTTGGGCTTGGTCAGGGGCCTGAGGTGTTCCAGGTTGGGGATGTTGTGTTTGGTGTTCGATGTCTAGCAAGGAATCTACCGAACGACTTGTGACTTGTTCAAACCAGGATCTTTATTAAATCACATGTGGTAAGATAGCGAGTGATCTGTTACAGAGCAAATTATCATGGAGTTTCTTTGTACTCCCCTGGAACTACCCCTGGGCACAACTGTCCACTTGTACATCTTATAACCATCTCTCAATCACCGGATATGCCCCCACTTAAATCTGAGTGTCTTGTCACATGGCCCCTGTCTGGAGACCGCATGGTGAGTCTGTACCACCACCTGCTGGTTGGAGGTCACTCCACCAGCCATCTACAATATTGCTTACAGGCATCTCATCACAGGGGTTAACCCCTGGACTGGGGGTTGAGAGGCTTTGCGTCTGTGAGGCCTTAAAGCCATCTTTAATTATTGTGGAGACGCATAACAGGGGCAAACTGCAGCCTGTCTGTCTCACCAAACACCTCCATGACAGGGCCTTGCTATGCCTTCAATGCTGAAATTTAATTTCACTCTCTTTGACTACGACCAGCCTCTGGCTGTGCAGCTAAATACTATTGCAAATGACAAATTATGCTTGTTAGTTGTGAGAGCACTTCATACTCCTCAACAAATGTCTACTCCAGGTTACACATGCCATGCCTCAGAGGATGATTAGTGCATTGCATCTCAATGAAATGGCTGAACAGTGTACCTGAACTCTAGGAGCATCAGCACCATAGAGCCAGCTGCCAACAATTAAACACTAAAGAGCTGGCCTTAAGCACTAGGGAGCCTCTCGTGACCAAAGGGTAAGTGTGTGAATCAAGGGGCAGCTGGAGTGAGCTCCAGAAGCCTCTGAATCATCTAGCTTTGTCAGCCCTGGCGGCTCCCCGTTGTCTGCACTGTGGTGTTGATGCCTTCAGCGGTGCTCCTCAGTGACTTGGGGCCATGCTCTGCATTGCCTCAGCAACGTCCACCTGCACCTGGAACACGTCCCTCAGCGCTGGGGTATGATGTTGAGGCCCTCAGTCATGGTCATCACAGACTGAGCCATGCCTTGGACACCCCAGCACTCCAGGCTTTCCGCTGCGGTCACCCCCCCCCCCCAGCAATAGTGATCTCCTCGGAGCTCTCCTCTGAGGTGCTCTCTTGGGTAGTGTGGTGGAACGACTCCGGATGGCCTGGCCTCATCAGACGGTGATCCAGCGAGAGAATAGGCATGTGGTCAATGAGAGCAAAGGATCATTTTGTCTGATATGGACAACTCACTTGAGACAGGTCATTTGGGTGGAGGGGCAGTGGATTAACAGCTCCTCGGCAACCCCGTGATCTCCAGGGCCCCTTCCTCACAGGCGGTGAGGACTTGAATCGCTGGGATTCCTCCTCCTGCGTAGGCTTTTTCTTGTTTATTATGGGCTAAAGAGAGGGCATTGTGGGCCGCATGCTTGATGGATCAGGGGGGTCTATAGCATGTGTGGGCACCACATCTGAACATGAAGGGGCTGTGCTGGTGGGTTCCAGGGGGTACTGAGGAATAAGCGCGAAGATCAGTGTGGGAGGGAGTCAGCTGTCAGCCAGTGATCTGTGGGGGGGGCGTTGGGAACTTGAGGGATTGGATTGGATTGGTTTATTGTCACGCGTACCAAGGTACAGTGAAAAGTATTTTTCTGCGAGCAGCTCAACAGATCATTAAGTACATGGGAAGAAAAGGGAAGAAAAAGAAAATACATAATAGGGCAAAATTTTAAAAGATTAGTACGATAATAAGATAAGTAAAAAGAGGATCTGTGTGGGAGAGCTCGCAGAGAGTCGCCACGCTCCGGCGCCATCTTGTTTTTTGTTGTTGTTGGCAGGTGGAACTGATGCCAGGAGAGAGGTGGTAACTTACCCCTTGTAGCTCGGTGTCCTCTCCTGACATTGTACGGCAATCCTCCTGGTCATGCTGCCCGCTCTGACAGCCACTGCCACTGCCTTGGTGGTCTTGCTGCTGGTCCTCTGACCCCCCCCCCCCCCCCCCCCCCCCCGGGGGAACAGGATGCCACATCTCCCATCGGCGTCGAGAAGCCTGGCCAGGTCAGCATCGCCAATCTGAGGAACAACGTCTGCCCACTGCCATGCTTGTGTTGACTAGGAGTGAGTGGTTAGCGGTGAGGCGCTGAGGTGCAAGTCTGGCGAATCAGACGGCAAGACAGCCAGTGATGGCGAGAGTCCAGTGGGGGCTCATCTTCGGAACTAATACATGCCATTGAATACATGCTACGATCTTGCCAATATAGCCATCGAGGAACACCCTGCCAAACACGTCAAAATGACACTTTGTCCATTGACTCACACCCCATATTTCTGTTTTCAGACTGTAGGAATCATATCCCAACCAGGGGGCCAGCCTGTGATCAGTATATATTCCTCTATCATTCAGCCAACAGCACTGGCACAGAAAGTGTGCACAGGGAGTGAGAAATCGATTCAGATCATCGGATCTGTCCAGTTTTCACAATGCGAAGTGCCTTGGAGTTTCTGCTCAGCCACTGGGGGTGCATTCGGCATGGCACCCTGCTGTGCCCACCCTTGTGGCACCTCCACTTGTCACGGAGCTTTTAAAGAGGGAATGCTTTCAGTCCTAATACTCTGGAGCTGAACTTCGGTCTGCTTTTGGTGCTACTTATTGTTTTAATTTTGGTTTTGTCTCAGAGGGTGCGATTCTCCGGCCGCCTTGCACTCTCGCTCGAGAGAAACGAGGCCGTGGATAGCGGGAGAGGCCAAAAACGAGAACCGCGCCAAGCCCCAAACAGTTGGCGATGCAACCGCCCCGCTCCCATAGGCGAAATCGGGATCTCGCTGTAGTGTGGCAAAACCAATTATCACCACCTAAGCACTATTTCCAAACAATTAACAAGAGCCATCCATATCCAACAGCCTCTCAACACTCAGCGGCCTCCCCAGCAAGTGCTCCCGCTGGCTCCGATTAGTACTCCATTTGAAAAATGTGAACCTGGCTTAAGGGCTTCTGTGGGGAGCCGAGGGAGCGAGTAGCAATCTTTGCTCACAGGCAAAGAGCCCGGGGGCATTGGGCTTGCCACCGCAGTGCTCGCCGGAGGGTGGGGGACCCTCGGCTGGGGGTGAGAAACCCTCCGCACGAGCGGGCTGCCATGGGAGGAGGCACTGGGGGGGGGGCGCAACCGAGGCGGCAATCGCATGCGTCACCACCATGCCAACCCCATTCCGGGGGCAACCCTTCTCCTTGCCAATCTGCCCCACCAACCACCCGTAGCCGCCCATTGACTGCCGTGTAGCTAAAGGTTATCGCTAATAGGGAATTGGCAATCGAGGTTAAGTGAGGATTTCACACAACCCAAGTGGATCCCAGTGGGTGGATGGGCCATGCAGCATGTGGGAGTCATTGCCTGGCATCCCAATCACACTGTGATGCTTGGAGACTGTTGCGGGAGGCAACACCACACACGCAACACCTGAACACCCAGGGGATGGGACACAGCTCCAGGGACATGTACACGGCTGGAGGGTGGGTGAGTGCCATGAGGAGGGGGAAATGCCTGGAGAGATGGGCCAAGGGCTCGGAGGGCGGCTGCATTGCGGAAGAAAGTGACAGAGGCATCATACTGGTTTTGCACAAGGGCGTTTATTGTGTGTAACAATCCCCATTCTCCCGATGGTGCCGCCTCTTCCCCCTCCCGCGGTGTCCTCAGTGATCCTCGATGTGCTTTGCCTTCCTAACACTACACGTTTTATCTAGGTGTGTCCCCAGGATGCACATCAGAGGTGGAGGCAGCCAGCTGCTTACCACATCCCGTGGCCTTTGATGCCCCTGGCCTTTGGGGCCAGAGGGCTGCGGTTACTTGTCGGTGGCACATGCACAGCCGTGTCACCCCGTTCCGGATGCTGGCTGTGAGACACAGCTTCCTCAGAGGGATAGAACTTGAGGGAGCTGGTTTCCGCCGTTGCCGCTCCATGGGACGGGTCCGGGTTGGCATTTGGTGCCCCCGCTTGGTGCCCATTGGACCCTGGGGTTTGCCTTGGGGATGGGGGTGCAGCTAGGCAGCTTGGTGAAGCCCCGGCGGCCCCTGAATCATCTGGCTCTGCCAGCACTGGTGGTTCCCCATGGTCTGCACCATCGTGTCGAAGCCCTCGGCGATGCTCCTCAGTGACTGGGCTGTCCCGTGCAGCGCCTCGGCAATGTCCACCTGTGACTGGGACAAGCTCCACAGCGCCTCGGCCATTCGCATCTGAGAGCGGGACATGTCCTGCAGAACCTCATCAAGGTTAGTCTGGTACTGGGTAACATCGCCCAGTGAGGCAGACATTCTGCCGAGACCCAGAGCCATGACTGTGCGACACCTTGGACACCTCCACTAATTGTGCACCAGACTCTCCACTGCGGTCGCCACCCTAGCAGTGTTGGCCTCGGTGCCACGCATTGCCAGCGACATCTCCTGAGCCCGTAGCCACTGGGACACCTCCAAACACCTGTGGATCTGCTGGAGTGTCGCTGAGATCTCCCTCGGAATGTCCCGGCCACTCCAAAACATCTCCATCAGCTCAGGGATGGCCTCTTCCACAGGCTCAGCATCAGGCTGGGACCCAGCTGGGTCCTGGGATCTAGCAGATCTCTGACTGCTGTCTCGCGGGGGGGGGGGTTCCTGCCTCCACCTGATGTGCATCAGCAGCTGTGCAGTGCTCGCCAAATTGTGCCCCAGGAACCTGACCAGTAACATTTCCCATGAGGTGTACGTTTCTGCACTGGTGGAGAGTGGGGGTGACAGCTGTGATGCTGCAAACGTGTCTTCCTTGGAGCTCTCATCCAAGGAGTTTTCCTGGGAGGCTGGAGAGGATGCCGCCTGGGATGTGCCGTCGGCTAGAGAACCTGTGGGCGAATAGACATGTGGTCAGTGGGCGGGATGGGTCAGTCAGTAAAGCAATAGCAACTGACATTTTACTGACTTTGGCTGGGCACAGTGGTTCCTCACCTCTGCGGCGTCCGCCAATCTCTGCGGGTGTGGCCACCCCAGTCACCTCCAGGGCTGGCTCCTCGAAGGTGATGAGGGCAGCACCGAGGGGTGGGATGGGGGCCACCCTGCACTATCGCTCACCACCCAGGGGTCTCTGATAGCCCCCTCCCCCGGATGTCGTAATGGCTGGTCCATGTTCTTGTGGACCAGCACTGATAGCGCCTGGCTGCAGCCTCCCAGGGGAGGCCGGAGAATTGACGGAGGTCGGTGTATCCCGGGTGAGTAGGTCTTAAACAGGTCTATGACCAACTTCTGGGAGCGTCGTTTGGTCCCTGCCCTTCTGGGCGGAGCTCCGAATCCGGCGTCTCGAGGGACTTGGGTGAATGCAGCGGGAGATGCGGAGGCTGCCAGGAAGCCCAGAAGAGGGCTCTCCCGGGATTCTCCAGTTGCGTTGTGCTCTCATTCGAACGCAACGTGGTCAAAGAGTTGCGACCGCCATTTCTTATTTGCACTGTGATCTTTGCTCTGTTCCTCTTTTCTTTACCTCCCTAGTACTGTATGAATGCAAAAGATGGGGGGATGTCACAAACCCTTTTCCCATGTTTTAAGTGTGTGTAAAAATCAACCAACTCTCTGATTTTACCCTGCTTCGAGTTTGCTGTGAGCTTATTTATAGAAACTGGATCACACCAAAACTGAGGGGTAGGGAAAATACACCACTGCATCCTGTAGGAAGAAATCAACAATCAAAAACACATTTCTGTTTATGGATAGGTGATGAGGGGAGAAATCGGGAATGTTCAAATTTAAACCCCTCCTGTCCACAACACCCTTCATTCATAGAATTTACAGTGCAGAAGGAGACCATTCGGCCCATCGAGTCTGCACCGGCTCTTGGAAAGAGCACCCTACCCAAGGTCAACACCTCCACCCTATCCCCATAACCCAGTAACCCCACCCAACACTAAGGGCAATTTTGGACACTAAGGACAATTTAGCATGGCCAATCCACCTAACCTGCACATATTTGGACTGTGGGAGGAAACCAGAGCACCCGGAGGGAACCCACGCACACACGGGGAGGATGTGCAGACTCCACACAGACAGTGACCCAAGCCGGAATCGAACCTGGGACCCTGGAGCTGTGAAGCAATTGTGCTATCCACAATGCTACTGTGCTGCCCACATAAGACCTAACCTAGGAGCTGTCTCCAAGCTTGCCTCTACACATGTCTCAGTTCAGCCCTCTAGATTCAGGCCATGTGTTTGTTTACATTACACTGTGGAGAGTACTGTGCCTAGTCCCCTGTTAACCCTTTCTATGCCAATCCCCTATATTACAAATGCGGATCTCGTGAGTTTGTCCCCGATTAGAAGGCAGAACGGCTAACTAAGACTGTCCAAAGGGTTTGATTCACCCAGGATTCTGCAACAGTTTCTCCAATCTAACTGGCCGAATTAAAGAAAATTATAATTGAAACTGAATTGAAGTCGTAACTCCATTTGGCAAAGGTATAAAAGGAAAAGGGGCTGGGTGGCGCGTAGTGACCATCCAACAAAACTGAATCATGAACTTGCAGCTTTCATCAATCAAACTAATCAAAGTCAAGGCAGCCGTCAGCAGGCCATTGACCATGCATGTTTGGAACATTTGAAATGGTTTTAGGCATCCAGACTTCAAAAAGCTATTGCTGGATGAGAGAACATGGAGGAAAATGACAGGGATGGCACTGGGTTGCAGGGATACATTTTCCCAAGGCTGATTTCACATAAATCATTGAAAGAAGTTCTGGGTGGAATGAATAATATAGATGCAGGCACACAAATTGGACAATGAGTCTATTTCTTCAGCTCCGTAATGCCCTGAAGTGTTTCATAACAGGATAATCTTTTCCTTGCGCCTCGGTGCAGCAGCACATGTAGGTTGCTTTTCTCTGTTGCAGGTGCTATATAAATACAAGGTGATGTTACTTTTTTGAAGTGGTGTGATGTAGACAAACACAGCAGGCAATTTCCCAACAGGCAGCCCTGGAACTATTCCAGAGTTGCCCAGAATTAAACGTTAATCGCTCTTGCAAGCAACCCGGGAGTAAAGTGATAAACGCCATTTTGTTCACCTTTATTTCTCGAGCCTGCCTCATAATGACAGCTGGGCTCCTGATATTGTGTGCTGAGTAAAACTATTGAAAAGGACAGAGCAGTTTCTGGCATGCACGGGATTGTGGGTAATCAAGCCACCATTGTTGACTGATTCCTGCGGAGATTGACATAGAACATACAGTGCAGAAGGAGGCCATTCGGCCCATCGAGTCTACATCGACCCACTTAAGTGCTCACTTCCACCCTATCTTTGTAACCCAATAACCCCTCCGAACCTTTTTGGGACACTAAGGGTAGTTTCGCATGGCCAATCCACCTAACCTGCACGTCTTTGGACTGTGGGAGGAAACCGGAGCACCCAGAGGAAACCCACGCAGGTACGGGGAGAACGTGCAGACTTGTTGAAGGTTAGAGGTGGGAGCTCAAATATAGAAACCTACTGGAGCATTGTCCAGCCAATTTTGGCAGCCCTATAGATAGCACACAAAGGAATGACCCAATAGCCAGTTTTGTGATGTAGGTTGAGGGGGATTTTTTGTTGAAGACACACACAGGGAGGACTCTCCTGCTCATTAATTATTAACATGGGATCTTTTGCATCCAGATAAGGGCACCATTTAACATGACAGCTGAAAGACAGCAACTCCAACTGTGCTGACACTGGTATGTGTTATATACTCCATAGAGGTGAGAGTGCTCACCTCTATGGAGTATATGAGCCAAATTAGCAGCATTGTGATATAATGTAAAGGTAAAATCACCGTAGTCCCAGATGGCATTAGGCTACTTTCAGCTTTGAGGGGCGAGCTGACTGGTCGCAATTTAACCTGAGGATCACCACACCTCCGGCAAGGAGCATGGTTGAGAAGGCGGGGCCTTCATGAATAATCTCAGCCGGTATGGGAATTGAACCCACACTGCTGGCCTCCCTCTGCATCACAAACCAGAGCTAAATCTGCTTTAATGAAGCCATTTGATATGTTTAATGACGTATATCTTAAACTGCTGACAATCACTACCACCTCGACACAGGATGATATATATAAGTACTATAACTTGTGTTCAAGCCACAGCAGATGGTGAGAGTCAGGCATGTATACTTAGCCTCCTAGTTAACATTATTTGTTTATGTATAAACAAAGAACACAGATTGTTGTTTCATCAATCCTTGCTGGGTGAGTGGTACCTTTACATCAAATCAAAGAATGTAACATGGTGGCAGCATGGTTGATTAATATTTGACTGACAAGTATATAGGCCCCACCCCTTTCACATCCAGCAGAAAACCTGGCGTTGAAGTGAAACAACTCTGAAGATCTCACTGCGTGTTAGTAATTCTGCAACTCTGTACGAATCCTACACACTGGACCTTCAGTCTGGGATAGGGTCGCACCTTGCTCCAGCTAACAGACACCATGGCCTGGTAAGACTGTTCAAATTTGGAAGAGCTTAAATAGTATAAGTGTAATTTCTACGAATTTTAAGCAGGAACAGAAATTCAATAGCTGACCTGTAAAGTTTAATTTAAGCAGAAAAGGCAGGTACTTTTCACAGTCACTTCATTTAAGTCTACTTGTGACAATAAGTGATTATTAATATAAAACTCACACACAGGGCAGTTTCTCTTGATTACTGCCCCTACAGGAGGTCAAGGGGATGGTAAAACACCACAGGCTGGGAGGAAGAATCCATTTAGTTACAGTTCCTAATAATAATCGCTTATTATCACAAATAGGCTTCAATGAAGTTACTGTGAAAAGCCCCTAGTCGGCATAATCCGATACGGGACGGTATGGGAATTGAACCCGCGCTGCTATCCTTGTTCTGCATTACAAGCCAGCTGTTTAGCCCACTGTGCTAAACCAGCCCCAGATAGCCAGAAGACGTTTTATTGAACCTTACTTCTGAAGCCTGCAGCAAAAATCATTGTTTTGTGGGCAGAACTTCAGTAAAACCCAGAAATAACCCGAGCTCAGCAGTGCCACCATTGCAGTGAAGCAACGACCTATGACCAGCTAAGGCAGTGCCCATTTAGGGTACTGCAACTCAGGGAGCCACAAAAAGCCTGAATAGCTGTCAAAAGTTCAAAATAACATTGGAAATCATCGAAAAAACTAGTAGATGACCACATAGTTTCCAATACTTAATTGGAAGGCAGCTGACCTCCTAACTGAGTTTACTTTGATCAATTAACGCAATGCTGTTTTCTGGATTTTAATATTTCCAAACCAGTCATAAAATTAAAATTGCTATAGGCATTGAAGGCCCCCACAGACTGAACACATCAGGTGCTGGAGCAGTCCATGTACAAATGCAGCAAGCTCTGGGCAATATCCAGGTTTGGGCTGGCAAGTGGCAAGAAACATCTGGACCAAATAAGTGCCAGAAAATGACCATCTCCAACAATTTAACTATCACCCCCTGACATTCAATAAATAGCATTATCAATTCTGAATCAATATCCTGTGGTACCATTGACCATAAACTGAATTGGACTATTCGGATAAATACTGTGGCTACAAGAGCAGGTCAGAGGCTAAAGATCGGCAAGTAACTCACCTCCTGACCCCCCAAAGCCTGCCCAGCATCTACAAGGCACAGGTCAACTGTGTGATGGAATATGCTCCACTTGCCTGAATCAGTGCAACTCCCAAAACACTCCAGAAGCTTGACATCATCCAGGCCAAATCAGCCTGCTTGAGTGGCTCCCCTTCCACAAACACGGACTACCTCCACTACAAATGCATAGTAGCACCAGTGTGCACCATCTACAGGGTGCACTGCAGGAACGCACCAAGGCTTCTTAGACAGCACTTTCCAAACCCACAACCATTACCATCCAGAAGGACAAGAACGGCAGATACCTGGGAACCCCACCCACCACTTGGAGGTTCCCCTCCAAGTCACTCACCATCCTGACTTGGAAATATATCGCCGTTCCTTCACTATCGCTGGGGCAAAACCCTGGAACTCCCTCCCTGACAGCGCAATGGGTGTACGTACACCACATGGACTGCACCGGTTCAAGAAGGCGGCTCACCAGCATCCTCTCAAGGACAATTAGGGATGGGCAACAAAGGGATGGCCTAGCCAGTGAAACCCACAGCCTGTCAATGAATGAAAAATATGTCTCTCCAACAACCCAACAACCACCATGAAATTCCAGACAAAATATTGCCAACACTTGAATACCACCTGGAATTCATGTACTTTAGGTAACAACCACAGAGACTGTTGACCAATTCATAAGTAGTTGTAGAGACAAGGGGCTGGATTCTCCGCAGCCCCGCGCCGAAATCGTGTTTGGTGCGGGGGCGGAGAATCGACGTTCATGAGCGAATCGCGCCCAGCACCACTCCGGCAATTCTCCGGGCCCCGGAGAATCGCTCGTCTGTGAATCACGCCGCGCGGCTGGGGGGCCATTGCCAGAGGCCCTCCCAGCGATACTCCGCTCCCAACCAGCCATACGTTCTAACCACGTATGGCCGGTCAGGACTCTTGCGCGGCGGCTGCGGAACCAGTCCGCGGCTGCCCTGGTGGGGGCGGGGGGGGATCCAGTCGGGGCAGCAATCGGGCCGGTCTGATGAAGCGGCGCACGGCCGATCGGGGCCTTGTTTCTTGGTCTTGATCCGCGGTCTGAGTCCGCCATGGCGCTCGGCGCGGCCGCTGGATCTGGCCGTCGTGCTCATGCGTGGACTCGGAACCGGAAATGCGGGGGCCCATATCCGCAGCCAAAGCTGTGTGAAGCTCCCCGGGTCCCTGCTAGCCTCATGCAGGTAAATGAATCAATCATTATTTTTTGCAGGAAACTGGGGAGTGAAACCAGCTGTGTTTTTACGCCGGTGTGTTGGGTGCTCTGCCACACAGATGAACCAACACGGTTGTGAATGGTACAACGCAGTTTTATTTCAAACTCTATTTACATTGGTAAACTGTTTCCTGAGGTTTGATCATGACCCTTGATTCTGTGGACCGATTCCTAATTCTATCTTGTAGTGGCACTCAGCACATGGTGGATGTCTGAGTGGCCTGCAATGAGCTCTGTGCCCTGAGCCGTCTCCTGCTTGAGTGCCCAGGAAGTGTCGTGTTTTGTTTTGTACTGTGTATTCTCTTGCCTGTGATTGGCTGTCGTGCTGTGTGTGTTGATTGGTCCGTTGATCTGTCCATCAGTATGTATGTATGTATGTGCTATGATGTTTACCTGAATATCATGACAGGGACATAGCCCCATTTCTGGAAAATCCAGCCCAAGGGGTGCTATTGTGACTTAACATCACCAAAGCTAGCCAACAGAATAGTTGCACTTGTGATAGCATCTGCCCCGATAGAAGCATTTCAAAAAGGCCTTGACCAACCCGAAATTTACAGCATGGAAGCACTACTGCAAAGCAGATGCAAATAGGAAGCTGTACTACTGTGTAGAAAAAGTCTACAGGCTATGTATAATTTGTCCACCGTCGACACGATAGCCAATGCAGGCAAGCCTAGTAAGCAGTGTGGGTGAGGCAGTCTCATAATGAATCCAGAAATTACCCTGCTTTTAACACTGTGTAAGACATTTGGCACCAAGAGGACAGACACTGCAGCAAGTAAAGGCAAAAACAAGTGGATCAGCATCATGAGAAGCTACAGCCAAAAGCCAGACAGGTACAGCATTCCAAACAATAAAAAGTGTGAACCGTAAGACCGTAAGAAATAGGAACAAGAATAGGCCATTCGGCCCCTCGAGCCTGCTCCGCCATTCAGTAGGATCATGGCTGATCCGATATTCCTCACATTCACTTTCCTGCCCTTTCCCTCCCTTGATTTCCTCACTGATCAAGAATCTATCTATCTCAGCCTTAAATAGCTCCCTGTGGCAAGGAGCTCCAAAGACACTCAAGTCTCGAGGAGAAGAAATTCCTCCTCATCTCAGTCTTAAATTGGCATCCCATTATTCTGAGACTATGTCCTCTGGTCCTAGACACTCGCACGAGGGGAAACATCCTCTCAGGATTTATCCTGTCAAGCCCCTTAAGAATCCTATATGTTTCAATGAGATCACCTCTCATTTTTCTAAATTCCAATGAGTAGAATCCCAATCTGTTTAACCTTTCCTCATAAGACAATCCCTCCATACCAGGGATCATCCGAGTGAACCTTCTCTGAATTGCCTCCAATGAAATAATATCTTTCCTTAAATAAGGGGCACGATAGCACAGTGGTTAGCACAGTTGCTTCACAGCTCCAGGGTCCCAGGTTTGATTCCTGGCTTGGGTCACTATCTATGTGGAGTCTGCACATTCTCCCCGTGTGTGCGTGGGTTTCCTCCGGGTGCTCCGGTTTCCTTCCACAGTCCAAAGATGTGCAGGTTAGATGGATTGGCCATGCTAAATTGCCCCTTAGTGTCCAAAATGGTTAGATGGGATTACTGGGTAACGGGGATAGGATGGAAGTGTGAGCTTATGTTGGGTGATCTTTCCGTGACCTGGTGCAGACTCGCTGGACCGAATGGCCTCCTTCTACACTGTAAATTCTATGATCTATGAACTGCTCATAGTACTCCAGATGAAGTCTCACCTGTACCTTGTACAGTTGCAGCAAGACTTCCCTACTGTTATACTCCAACCCACTTGAAATCAGGGCCAACATTCCATTAGCTTTCCTGGTTACCTGCTGCACCTGTGTGTATCCCTCTTGCAACTTGCCTTTCCACCTATTTTTGTGTCGTCTGCAAATTTGGCTACAGTATATTTGCTTCTTTCCTCCAAGTCATTCATATATCTTGTAAATTGTTTTAGTCCCAGCACTGAGCCCTGTGGAACCCCACTGGTTACAGGTTGCCAACCTGAAAAAAAAAGAACCTCTTATCCCCACTCGCTGTTTCCTGCCCATTAGCCAATTCTCTATCCATGCCAATATACACCCTGCAGGACAACGACTTAACCATTTGTGAGGTACTTTGTCGAGCACCTTCTGGAAATCCAAATGCAACACATCTACTGGTTCCCCTCTAACCACTCTGGTTGAGACTTCCTCAAAAACGTCTAATAAAGTAGTCAGATACGACTTCCCTTTCATGAAGCCATGCTGACTCAGCTTGATTAGATAATAATTTTCCAAATATGCTGCTATTACTTCTGTCATGAGAATGTCGCTTTAAGAAATGGTTAGCTGCTCATGTTACTGCAGTGATGTCAGAGTGTGGGTGGAGCTGAGCTTTGGTTCTGCTTTTTAGTTTCACTTTGAGAAAAAGCTTGGGTGTGTCTGGGTTTTCCAGTGTGTTGCAGCTGAAGTCAGAAAAAGCAGCTTACTGTTGAACTCTCTGCCATGAAGGACTATCTCTTACTCATTTGGTGATGTTTTCAGTATTGAATGTAAACCCTAATCTGCTTCTGTTTAAAGGTTTGTTAAGTCTTTTGGATGTTAAAAGGACAGCTTAAAGGATGACTTTGTGTTGTATTGTTTGGGGGTTATCTTTGAATTAATGATGTGGAGATGCCGGTGTTGGACTGGGGTGAGCACAGTAAGAAGTCTTACAACACCAGGTTAAAGTCCAACAGGTTTGTTTCAAACACTAGCTTTCGGAGCACTGCTCCTTCCTCAGGTGAATGAAGAGGTATGTTCCAGAAACATATATATAGACAAATTCAAAGATGCCAAACAATGCTTAGAATGCGAGCATTTGCAGTTAATTAAGTGTTTACATATCCAGAGATAGGGGTAACCCCAGGTTAAAGAGGTGTGAATTGTCTCAAGCCAGGACAGTTGGTGGGATTTCGCAAGCTCAGGC
The DNA here is from genome assembly GCF_047496885.1 of Scyliorhinus torazame. Taxonomy (NCBI): domain Eukaryota; kingdom Metazoa; phylum Chordata; class Chondrichthyes; order Carcharhiniformes; family Scyliorhinidae; genus Scyliorhinus; species Scyliorhinus torazame. The sequence goes on from NC_092707.1 coordinate 253,528,244, forward strand.
CAGGTGGTGGGGGGTGAATGTAATGCGACATGAATCCCAGGTCCCGGTTGAGGCCGCACTCATGTGTGCGGAACTTGGCTATAAGTTTCTGCTCGGCGATTCTGCGTTGTCGCGCGTCCTGAAGGCCGCCTTGGAGAACGCTTACCCGGAGATCAGAGGCTGAATGCCCTTGACTGCTGAAGTGTTCCCCGACTGGAAGGGAACATTCCTGTCTGGTGATTGTCGTGCGATGTCCTTTCATTCGTTGACGCAGCGTCAACATGATCTCGCCAATTTACCACGCTTCGGGACATCCTTTCCTGCAGCGTATGAGGTAGATAACGTTGGCCGAGTCGCACGAGTATGTACCGCGTACCTGGTGGGTGGTGTTCTCACGTGTAATGGTAGTATCCATGTCGATGATCTGTCACGTCTTGCAGAGATTGCCATGGCAGGGTTGTGTGGTGTCGTGGTCGCTGTTCTGAAGGCACCTTACTTTGCTGCAAACAATGGTTTGTTTGAGGTTGCGCGGTTGTTTGAAGGCAAGTAGTGGGGGTGTGGGGATGACCTTGGCAAGATGTTCATCTTCATCGATGACGTGTTGAAGGCTGCGAAGAAGATGTCGTAGTTTCTCCGCTCCGGGAAAGTACTGGACGACGAAGGGTACTCTGTCCGTTGTGTCCCATGTTTGTCTTCTGAGGAGGTCGGTGCGTTTTTTTGCTGTGGCGCGTTGGAACTGTCGATCAATGAGTCGAGCGCCATATCCCGTTCGTACGAGGGCATCTTTCAGTGTCTGTAGATGTCTGTTACGCTCCTCCTCGTCTGAGCAGATCCTGTGTATACGGAGGGCTTGCCCATAGGGATGGCTTCTTTAATGTGTTTAGGGTGGAAGCTGGAGAAGTGAGGAAAGAAAGAATAGCCCTAGCAGAACAAAAAGAAAAAGAAAGGGCGATACAGATTAGGGCAAAAGATAAAGAGAGAGAGTTTGAACTTCAGAAAATGGCCATGAAACATGACAGTCAGTTAAAATTGGCAGACGTAAAGGGAAACGTACAGTTGGATGATAGTGATGAGGATAGTGAGAAAGAGCATCATAGAACATAGAACATAGAACAATACAGCGCAGTACAGGCCCTTCGGCCCACGATGTTGCACCGAAACAAAAGCCACCTAACCTACACTATGCCATTATCATCCATATGTTTATCCAATAAACTTTTAAATGCCCTCAATGTTGGCGAGTTCACTACTGTAGCAGGTAGGGCATTCCACGGCCTCACTACTCTTTGCGTAAAGAACCTACCTCTGACCTCTGTCCTATATCTATTACCCCTCAGTTTAAAGTTATGTTCCCTCGTGCCAGCCATTTCCATCCGCGGGAGAAGGCTCTCACTGTCCACCCTATCCAACCCCCTGATCATTTTGTATGCCTCTATTAAGTCTCCTCTTAACCTTCTTCTCTCCAACGAAAACAACCTCAAGTCCGTCAGCCTTTCCTCATAAGATTTTCCCTCCATACCAGGCAACATCCTGGTAAATCTCCTCTGCACCCGCTCCAAAGCCTCCACGTCCTTCCTATAATGCGGTGACCAGAACTGTACGCAATACTCCAAATGCGGCCGTACCAGAGTTCTGTACAGCTGCAACATGACCTCCCGACTCCGGAACTCAATCCCTCTACCAATAAAGGCCAACCCTCCATAGGCCTTCTTCACAACCCTATCAACCTGGGTGGCAACTTTCAGGGATCTATGTACATGGACACCTAGATCCCTCTGCTCATCCACACTTCCAAGAACTTTACCATTAGCCAACTATTCCGCATTCTTGTTATTCCTTCCAAAGTGAATCACCTCACACTTCTCTACATTAAACTCCATTTGCCACCTCTCAGCCCAGCTCTGCAGCTTATCTATATCCCTCTGTAACCTGCTACATCCTTCCACACTATCGACAACACCACCGACTTTAGTATTGTCTGCAAATTTACTCACCCACCCTTCTGCGCCTTCCTCTAGGTCATTGATAAAAATGACAAACAGCAACGGCCCCAGAACAGATCCTTGTGGTACTCCACTTGTGACTGTACTCCATTCTGAACATTTCCCATCAACCACCACCCTCTGTCTTCTTTCAGCTAGCCAATTTCTGATCCACATCTCTAAATCACCCTCAATCCCCAGCCTCCGTATTTTCTGCAATAGCCTACCGTGGGGAACCTTATCAAACGCTTTGCTGAAATCCATATACACCACATCAACTGCTCTACCCTCATCTACCTGTTCAGTCACCTTCTCAAAGAACTCAATAAGGTTTGTGAGGCATGACCTACCCTTCACAAAGCCATGCTGACTATCCCTGATCATATTATTCCTATCTAGATGATTATAAATCTTGTCTCTTATAATCCCCTCCAAGACTTTACCCACTACAGACGTGAGGCTCACCGGTCTATAGTTGCCGGGGTTGTCTCTGCTCCCCTTTTTGAACAAAGGGACCACATTTGCTGTCCTCCAGTCCTCTGGCACTATTCCTGTAGCCAATGATGACATAAAAATCAAAGCCAAAGGTCCAGCAATCTCTTCCCTGGCCTCCCAGAGAATCCTAGGATAAATCCCATCAGGTCCCGGGGACTTATCTATTTTCAGCCTGTCCAGAATTGCCAACACCTCTTCCCTACGTACTCAATGCCATCTATTCTATTAGCCTGGGGCTCAGCATTCTCCTCCACAACATTATCTTTTTCCTGAGTGAATACTGACGAAAAATATTCATTTAGTATCTCGCCTATCTCTTCAGACTCCACACACAATTTCCCATCCCTGTCCTTGACTGGTCCTACTCTTTCCCTAGTCATTCGCTTATTCCTGACATACCTATAGAAAGCTTTTGGGTTTTCCTTGATCCTTCCTGCCAAATACTTCTCATGTCCCCTCCTTGCTCGTCTTAGCTCTCTCTTTAGATCCTTCCTCGCTACCTTGTAACTATCCATCGCCCCAACTGAAACTTCACACCTCATCTTCACATAGGCCTCCTTCTTCCTCTTAACAAGAGATTCCACTTCCTTGGTAAACCACGGTTCCCTCGCTCGACGCCTTCCTCCCTGCCTGACCGGTACATACCTATCAAGAACACGCAGCAGCTGATCCTTGAACAAGCCCCACTTATCCAGTGTGCCCAACATTTGCAGCCTACTTCTCCACCTTATCCCCCCCAAGTCACGTCTAATGGCATCATAATTGCCCTTCCCCCGGCTATAACTCTTGCCCTGCGGTGTATACTTATCCCTTTCCATCATTAACGTAAACGTCACCGAATTGTGGTCACTGTCCCCAAAGTGCTCTCCTACCTCCAAATCCAACACCTGGCCTGGTTCATTACCCAAAACCAAATCCAACGTGGCCTCGCCTCTTGTTGGCCTGTCAACATATTGTTTCAGGAAACCCTCCTGCACACACTGTACAAAAAACGACCCATCTATTGTACTCGAACTATATCTTTTCCAGTCAATATTTGGAAAGTCAAAGTCTCCCATAATAACTACCCTGTTACTTTCGCTCTTATCCAGAATCATCTTCGCCATCCTTTCCTCTACATCCCTAGAACTATTAGGAGGCCTATAAAAAACTCCCAACAGGGTGACCTCTCCTTTCCTGTTTCTAACTTCAGCCCATACTACCTCGGAAGAAGAGTCCCCATCTAGCATCCTCTCCGCCACCGTAATACTGCTCTTGACTAGCAGCGCCACACCTCCCCCTCTTTTGCCTCATAGTCGAAGGCATGGTGGGTATCCATTTAAATATGTCAAAGCATTGCCTAGGTTTGGTGAAAATGAGGTAGAAGCCTTTTTCATTTCATTTGAGAAGGTAGCTAAACAAATGAAATGGCCACAGGACATGTGGGTATTACTGATTCAAACAAAAGCTGGTAGATAGGGCTAGTGAAGGGCACCACTACCGGAGGAGGTATCTGGGACGTATGAGGAGGTGAAAAAATCCATCTTGGGTGCATATGAACAAGTGCCTGAAGCTTACAGACAAAGGTTTAGAAATTTAAGGAAAGAATTTGGTCAAACATACATGGAGTTTGAAAGGCTCAAACAGAGTAATTTTGATAGGTGGATAAGGGCTTTGAAAATAGACCAAACGTGTGAAGCTCTCAGAGCAATTATACTTTGGAGGAGTTTAAAAATTCAATTCCTGATGTAGTGAGAACTCATGTGGAAGAGCAGAGGCTTAAAACTGCGAGATTAGCAGCAGAAATGGCAGATGATTATGAATTAGTTCATTAATCAAAGCTTGGTTTCCGACATCAGTTTCAGCCTGTGAGGGATAGAAACTGGGGACATGAGAAATACTCAAGTGGTAAAGGTATAGCTGACCTGATGGGAGATAATAAGGAGAGTGTATCTCAGATTGAAAAACAAATCCAGGAGAGTGGAAAAGAAATGAAACGTTTCAAATGTTTTCACTGTAATAAATTAGGCCATGTAAAGTCACAGTGTTGGTGGTTGAAGAAAAGCACTGGGAAGGCTGATGTGGTAAAACAGGATAAGACAGTGGGGTTTGTTAAAGTGGTAAAGTAAAGCCCAAGTGAAGTGAAGGAGGTGCAAAAGATTGTACAGCCTGATCAAGAGGTGATTGATAAGAAGGTGCCAGTTCTCTTTAAATAATTTACTTGTGTGGGTAAAGTTGTGTATCAGGTGGGCAGCACGGTGGTGCAGTGGTTAGCATTGCTGCCTCACGGCGTCGAAGTCCCAGTTTTGATCCCGGCTCTGGGTCACTGTCCGTGTGGACTTTGCACATTCTCCCGGTGTTTGCGTGGGTTTCGCCCCCACAATCCAAAGCTGTGCAGGGTAGGTGGATTGGCCACGCTAAATTGCCCTTAATTGGAAAAAATGAATTGGGTACTCTAAATTTCTTTAAAAAGTTGTGTATCAGGAGGAGCAGGTAAAGAAGTCACAATTTTAAGAGATACGGGAGCTTGTCAATCTTTAATGGTAAGAGATGAGGAGTTATGTCGGTTGGGAAGAATGTTGCCAGAAAAGGTGGTAATATGTGAAATTCAGGGTGAGAGGAGTAGCGTTCCATTATATAAGGTAAGGTTGGAAAGTCCAGTGAAAAGTGGTGAAGTGGTAGTAGGAGTAATAGAGAAACTATCTTGTCCAGGAATACAGTTTATCTTGGGTAATGATATAGCTGGATCGCAAGTGGGAGTGATGCCTACTGTGGTTGATAACCCAGTGGAAAATCAGACAACTGAAGTGTTGAAGGACGAATATCTTGGGATTTTTCCGGATTGTGTAGTACAAGGTTGCAAAGTCACAGGTTAGGAATACAACAATTTAAATCAACTGCGTACCATACAGAATCGCAGGGAGCGTTAGAAAGGTGGCATCAGACATTAAAGACAATGTTGAGGGCGTATTGTCAAGATTATCCAGAGGATTGGGATAAAGGAATTCCATTCGTACTGTTTGCAATTAAGGATGTACCTAATGAGTCAACCAAATTTAGTCCTTTTGAACAGATTTTTGGTCATGAGGTAAGAGGACCACTTAAATTGATTAAGGAAAAATTGGTGAGTGAGAAATCAGAACTTACATTATTGGATTACGTGTCAAATTTTAGGGAACGATTAAATAGAGCAGGTGAATTGGCTAGACAACATTTGAAAGTTGCACAAAATGTGATGAAACGAGTCACGGACAAGAAATCCAAAGTTCGTAGTTTCGTCAGTGGCGATAAAGTTTTAGTGTTGTTACCAGTGGTAGGTGAACCTTTAAAAGCTAGGTTTTGTGGACCTTATCAGATTGAAAGGAAATTAACAGAGGTGAATTATGTGGTTAAAAACACCAGATAGAAGGAAGACTCACCTAGTGTGTCATGTGAATATGCTTAAAAGGTACTTTGAAAAGGAAGGAGAGAAAAAGGAGGAGGTTTTAATGATTCTAACTCAAAGTGACGAACCAAATCCAGATGACTGTGAATTTGACATACCTCAAATTAAATTGGAAAATGAGAATGTTCTTAAACATTGGGATAAATTGTTGAGTTACCTTCCAGAGGAAAAACAAACTGATCTGAAAGAGTCATTGATATCACGTGGGCAAGTTTGCGGAGATATATTGGGAAGTACTAAAATAGCTATACATGATGTAGATGTGGGAAATGCTGTTCCAATCAAACAACATCCATATAGACTTAATCCTTTAAAATTGGCACAGGTTAACAAAGAGATTGAGAGTATGCTTAAAATTGGCATAATTGAAGTGGGTTGCAGCCAATGGAGCTCACCCACAGTGATGATACCTAAACCAGATGATGCCCAACGGTTGTGTGTGGACTGTAGAAAGGTTAATGCAGTAACAAGAAAGGACTCTTATCCTATCCCACGTTTGGAGGATTTTGCATTGAGAAAGTGGGACAGTCCGCTTTTATTTCCATATTGGATTTACTTCAAGGTTACTGGCAGGTACCTTTATCCGAAAGGGCGAAGAAAATGTCAGCTTTTGTGACTCCAGATGGTATATACCAATTCAAAGTTATGCCATTTGGCATGAAAAACGCCCCAGCCACATTTCAACGGTTAACTAACAAAGTCCTTTCAGGATTACCCAATTGTGCGGTATACATCGACAATCTGGTAATTTTCAGCCAGACATGGAAAGAACAGTTAAAACATCTGATGGAGTTATTCGATCGACTTCAGGAGGCAGGTTTGGTGATAAACCTGACCAAAAGTGAATTTGGAAAAGCCCAAGTCACTTTCCTTGAGTTTTTAATACCCTCGATACGAAGGGAGATAATGCGATGTCTTGGCATGGGTGGATTTGATCGAACATTTGTGCAAAGGTTTTGTAGCGTGATTGCTCCACTGATGGACTAGCTGAAGAAATGTTGAAAATTTCAATGGACAGCAGACTTTCGACAGGCATTTGGCTGCCTGAAAGCTGTGATAACCAATGCTCCTGTGTTGCAGAATTACAGGGACTCTGCGATCAGATTGAGCTAAAGTATCTGACTTTAAAGAGAAATGCCGAGGTGTAGAGAAATGGACGGATCATGCAGAGACCTTCTTGTTCCAAGAGACTGTCAATTGAGAAGTAGTTTCAGTTGGAGGAAGAAGAACGGGAAGAAAATGGACTATATTATTATACCTGTTTGCGCGTGTTGTTTTTTTGAAACGATAAAGTATATTTAGTGCATTTCTTTAAGAATGGTGAAAAGGTGAAAAATGAAACTATCTTAAAGTTGATGGTTTATTTATTTTTTCTTTGGGGGAGGTGTCATGAGAATGTCGCTTTAAGAAATGGTTAGCTGCTCATGTTACTGCAGTGATGTCAGAGGGTGGGTGGAGTTGAACTCTGGTTCAGCTTTTTAGTTTCACTTTGAGAAAAAGGTTGGGTGTGTCTGGGTGTTGCAGCTGAAGTCAGAAAAAGCAGCTGTACTGTTGAGCTCTCTGCCATGAAGGACTATCTCTCAATCATTTGGTGATGTTTTCAGTATTGAATGTAAACCATGATGAGCTTCTTTTTAAAGGTTTGTTAAGTCTTTTGGATGTCACGACTGGGAGTTAAATATCCGAGGGTATCAAACTATTCGGAAGGACAGAGTGGATGGTAAGGGAGGTGGTGTAGCCCTGTTTTTTAAGGATGACATCCGGGCAACAGTAAGGGATGACATCGGTGCTATGGAGGATAAGGTTGAATCCATTTGGGTGGTAATCAGGAATAGTAAGGCGAAAAAGTCACTGATAGGAGTAGTCTATAGGCCACCAAATAGTAACATTATGGTGGGACAGGCAATAAACAAAGAAATAACTGATGCATGTAGAAATGGTACAGCAGTTATCATAGGGGATTTTAATCTACATGTCGATTGGTTTAACCAGGTCGGTCAAGGCAGCCATGAGGAGGAGTTTATAGAATGTATCCACGATAGTTTCCTTGAACAGTATGTAATGGAACCTACGAAGGAACAAGCGGTCCTAGATCTGGTCCTGTGTAATGAGACAGGATTGATTCAGGATCTCATAGTTAGGGATCCTCTCAGAAGGAGCGATCACAATATGGTGGAATTTAAAATACAGATGGAGGGTGAGAAGGTAAAATGAAGCACTAGTGTTGTGTGCTTAAACAAAGGAGATTACAATGGGATGAGAGAAGAACTAGCTAAGGTAGACTGGGAGCAAAGACTTTATGGTGAATCAGTTGAGGAACAGTGGATTCCAAGTGATTTTTCACAGTGCTCAGCAAAGGTTTATACCAACAAAAAGGAAGGACGGTAGAAAGAGGGAATATCGACTGTGGATATCTAAGGAAATAAGGGAGAGTATCAAATTGAAGGAAAAAGCATACAAAGTAGCAAAGATTAGTGGGAGACTAGAGGACTGGGAAATCTTTAGGGGGCAACAGAAAACTACTAAAAAAGCTATAAAGAAGAGTAAGATAGATTATGAGAGTAAACTTGCTCAGAATATAAAAACAGATAGTAAAAGTTTCTACAAATATGTAAAACAAAAAAGAGTGGCTGAGGTAAATATTGGTCCTTTAGAGGATGAGAAGGGAGATTTAATAATAGGAGATGAGGAAATGGCTGAGGAACTGAACAGGTTTTTTGGGTCGGTCTTCACAGTGGAAGATACAAATAACATGCCACTGACTGATGGAAATGAGGGTATGACAGGTGAGGACCTTGAGAGGATTGTTATCACCAAGGAGGTAGTGATGGGCAAGCTAATGGGGCGAAAGGTAGACAAGTCTCCTGGCCCTGATGGAATGCATCCCAGACTGCTAAAAGAGATGGCTAGGGAAATTGCAAATGCACTAGTGATAATTTACCAAAATTCACTAGACTCTGGGGTGGTCCCGGCGGATTGGAAATTAGCAAACGTGACACCACTGTTTAAAAAAGGAGGTAGGCAGAATGCGGGTAATTATAGGCCAGTGAGCTTAACGTTGGTAATAGGGAAGATGCTGGAATCTATCATCAAGGAAGAAATAGCGAGGCATCTGGATGGAAATTGTCCCATTGGGCAGACGCAGCATGGGTTCATAAAGGGCAGGTCGTGCCTAACTAATTTAGTGGAATATTTTGAGGACATTACCAGTGCGGTAGATAACGGGGAGCCAATGGATGTGGTATATCTGGATTTCCAGAAAGCCTTTGACAAGGTGCCACACAAAAGATTGCTTCGTAAGATAAAGATGCATGGCATTAAGGGGAAAGTAGTAGCATGGATAGAGGATTGGTTAATTAATAGAAAGCAAAGAGTGGGGATTAATGGGTGTTTCTCTGGTTGGCAATCAGTAGCTAGTGGTGTCCCTCAGGGATCAGTGTTGGGCCCACAACTGTTCACAATTTACATAGATGATTTGGAGTTGGGGACCAAGGGCAATGTGCCAAGTTTGCAGACGACACTAAGATGAGTGGTAAAGCAAAAAGTGCAGAGGATACTGGAAGTCTGCAGAGGGATTTGGATAGGCTAAGTGAATGGGCTAGGGTCTGGCAGATGGAATACAATGTTGACAAATGTGAGGTTATCCATTTTGGTAGGAATAACAGCAAAAGGGATTATTATTTAAATGATAAAATATTAAAACATGCTGCTGTATAGAGAGACCTGGGTGTGCTAGTGCATGAGTCGCAAAAAGTTGGTTTACAGGCGCAACAGGTGATTAAGAAGGCAAATGGAATTTTGTCCTTCACTGCTAGAGGGATGGAGTTTAAGGCTAGGGAGGTTATGCTGCAATTGTATAAGGTGTTAGTGAGGCCACACCTGGAGTATTGTGTTCAGTTTTGGTCTCCTTACTTGAGAAAGGACGTACTGGCACTGGAGGGTGGGCAGAGGAGATTCACTAGGTTAATCCCAGAGCTGAAGGGGTTGGATTACGAGGAGAGGTTGAGTAGACTGGGACTGTACTCATTGGAATTTAGAAGGATGAGGCGGGATCTTATAGAAACATATAAAATTATGAAGGGAATAGATAGGATAGATGCGGGCAGGTTGTTTCCACTGGCGGGTGAAAGCAGAACTAGGGGGCATAGCCTCAAAATAAGGGGAAGTAGATTTAGGACTGAGTTTAGGAGGAACGTCTTCACCCAAAGGGTTGTGAATCTATGGAATTCCTTGCCCAGTGAAGCAGTTGAGGCTCCTTCATTAAATGTTTTTAAGATAAAGATAGATCGTTTTTTGAAGAATAAAGGGATTAAGGGTTATGGTGTTCGGGCCGGAAAGTGGAGCTGAGTCCACAAAAGATCAGCAATGATCTCATTGAATGGTGGGGCAGGCTCGAGGGGCCAGATGGCCTACTCCTGCTCCTAGTTCTTATGGTTCTTCTGTTAAAATGACAGCTTAAAGGATTACTTAGTGTTGTATTCTTTGAGGGTTATCTTTGAATTAATGGTTGCGAAGACATTCACTGTTTATGTTAAAAAGGTTAACTTAAGTTCATAGAATAAACATTGTTTTGTTTAAAAAAATACTGGTCCATTTCTGCTGTACCATTCCTGTAGAGTGAGCCGTGTGCTCCCCATACCACAATCTATTAAAAGTTGTGGGTCAGGTGAACTCCATAATACACTTTGGGATTCTCTAAACCCTGACCCATAACACTTCCTTAATAATTGATTCCAAAGTTTTTCCAACAATAGATGTTAGGCTAATTGGCCAACCATTACCCACTTTTTGCCTCCCTTCATTTTTGAATAGGGGTGTCACATTGGCCGTTCTCCAATCTTTCATTACTTCTCCAGAATCCAAGGATTTTTGGGAACTTACAGCCAATGCATTTATTATCTCTGTAGCTAATTCTTTTAGGATCCTAGGATGCAAGCCACCAGGGCCAGGGGACTTATCTGCCCTTAGTCCCATTAGATTGCCGAATACTACTTCTCTCGTTATGGTGACGGTATTTAATCTCTCCCCTATTCTTTAGTCTTAATGGAAAGTTCGAAGTATCTTCCACCATGAGGACGGATGCAAAATATCTCTTTAACTCCTCTGCCATTTTCTTGTTCCCCATAACTATCTCCCCAGATTCATTTCCAAACAATGCCGATACAAGATCCACAAAATGTCAGCCAATCTAAAGAGTCAGATGATGAGGATTACCCGACTATCGAGAAATTAAGTGAGCCAACATTCAGGCTGGTGAACATCAGAGAATGTATTGGCATAATTGTAACCACAGAAGACTTTGCCACCATCCAGATTATATACGCACATGTGAAGGGTCAGCATAATCTATGTAGTGTTGCAGGTGCAAGCGTCCTTCCACTTTGTAATATGAAATGTCAATGCCCATAGAAATGGCAAACGTCATGCCAAACTCAGTACATACAATGGCTTGGAAGTTCCACCTCTGGGATCCATTACACTCAAGTGTCACGACAACAACTCACCCTCGTCACCCCAGATATTTTATGTTCTGGGTATCACGGTGCTAGTGATCGCAGACCTACGGTGCTAGTGATTGCAGACCTACTGATGTGCAAGGACCAGTCCTTGGTCATCACCCATGGTATCCTCAATACAATAACCAAGATCACAGACCACAAGAAGTGCCATTGCTCCCTGTGCTTAACACTGGGAGAAGAGCACTGATCACAGGTCATCAGCCGACCGGCTACACAGCACAATTTAAAGCAAATATGTATCCCCATTCCGAACGCGTGCTCTCCGTCACACTGCGGGGCCAATTACTATTCAGCAGACAAGTGAAGACAAATCGCCTCCAGTCATCATTTGTTGATACTCCCAAGAGATATGTGATGCATTATTCGAAAAACAGGGGAAGATGAAAGATGCTTATGACTAGCATGCGGAGAATGAATTACCCAACATGAGCATTTGACAGTACAACACCCAACTGACGTACATGGTATCCAGCAGAATTCATCAGCAGAAGCCCAGAAGCAAGATCATATCAAGTGCAAACACCAAATGGCATGATGAAACAGATGCAAAATCAGAATGATACCACAGCCAGAAACACAGTAACCCTATTGCAAACAGAACAGTCGAAGATGCAATAAAAACAAAACACGGGGAGGGGTGGCACGTGGCGCAGTGGTTAGCACTGCTGCCTCACGGCGCCAAGAACCCGGGTTCGTTTTTTAAAAATAAAAACAAAACGCCCCGAACCAGCATTCTGAAAAGGTACAGCAACCTCCGGCAGCGATCACTGTAATTAAGTCTGGACAGATAAGCAAACCGTTGATACGTTTCAGAGGCTTGTAAATATATTGCTTAGTATCAGGTTTTATTCAGGAATGGCAAATAGTGATTCAGCCAACCAATGCCGAAGTCACTGCGTAAAATGACTTGAAAGTTCCATCCCTGGGATCTGTTACACTCAAGTGTTGCTACAACAACTCTCCCTGGTCACCCCAGATATTTTATGCTCTGGGCACCATGGAGCTTATGATCAAAGATCTGCAATATTATTTTATTTTTGCTGTCGTGAAAATAGTTTGACTCTTTCAAGGTAAGCCTTTAGTTTAGGAAATAAAAAGGGGGGGCAGTTGTGATATAATGGATATGTGTATCTTTAAGTGTACAGTTTCTTAAACCGCTGTCAATCACTACCACCTCGACACAGGATTCGTATTCCGTCTGCTGCACCAGGTGGTAGGATCAAAAAGATTTCCAGTGATGGTTCGGTGACTATTTTCGGCGGCAGCTTGTTCCATTGTGGGATTGGAAAGAAGGATTATTGATAAATTGTCTTGGAAACAAATGGGGCGGGATTCTCCGAACCCCCGCCGGGTCGGAGAATCGCCGGTGATTGGCGTGAATCCCGCCCCCGCCGTCCTCCGAATTCTCCGGCCCCCCAAAAATCGCCCCGGCATGAATCGCGGCGCCCACCTCAGAGAATGGCGGGGTTCTGCCCGACACAATGGGCCGCGGGGCCGCCCGGATTCTCCGGCCCGCGATGGGCCGAAGTCCCACCCGTTTTTTGCCAGTTCCGCCGGCACAAATTGGAGTAGGTCCTTACTGGTGGGACCTGGCGGCGCAGGCAGCCTCCGGGGTTCTCGGGTGGGCGCGGGGGGATCTGGCCCCAGGAGGTGCCCCCACGGTGGCCTGGCCCGCGATCAGGGCCCACCGATCCGCGGGCGGGCCTGTGCCATGGGGGTACTCTATTCCTCCGCATCGGCCGCTGTTGTCCTCTGCGATGGCCGGTGCGGAGACGAACCCTCCCGCGCATGCGCCGGGATGACGCCAGCAGACGCTGGCGCTCCCGCGCATGCGCCAACTCACGTCGGCCGGCGGAGGCCCTTCGGCGCCGGTTGGCGTGGCGCCAAGCTCCTTCCCCGCAAGCCACTCTGGGGCGGGCCTAGCCCCTGAAGGTGCGGTAGATTCTGCACCTTTGAGGCGGCCCGACGCCGGAGTGGTTCACGCCACTCCGTCCCGCCAGAGGTGCCCGCCCCGCCGATTACGGCAGAATCCCGCCCATGGTCTTTGTAGTTTGTGTATTTGGCTATCTCGTGTCTTGTCACTGCCTGAGGGCACCATGTTCTTGTTTCTGTCAATTCCCACTGGTTTATTCCATATTTTATAGCGTATGATCAGTGTACTTTTCTCCCTTCTTTGCTGCAGTGATTCCCATTCCAAATCTTTGATCCAGATGTGACACTGGTGTATTTCCCATACTGATATATGCAGAATCATGCAGCACCTCTTCTTTGGACCATGCCAATCTTAGTTATATCCCTCACAGCATAAGGATCCCACATACAACCTACACACTCCAAGATTGGACGAGCAAGTGTTTGTTAATCTATAACTCTTTATATTTTTGTTACAATGCCAAAGATTCCTCCTCAGAAATCCAAGCACCTGGTTAGCTTTGGATGTTACCTGCTGAAGGTGTAAACCTCACTGAAAATTGTTTTTAAGATAAACTCCTGGCTATGGTTGATGCCAGAACTTAAAGCTACCTGTTGGTGAATCCAATTTGTTGATAATGCACCCAGCATAGCATTTTTTGGCATTGAATGTCATCTCCCATTGGCACTGATCCCGAAGGCCACCTTGCAGTGAATTAATATGACGTTGAGTTTTCCCTGTTATGTAAATGGTCTTGACCCTGTACCCTATTTTTTTTTAACTTGTTGGGAATATCGTTTATGTATGCCAGTAAGAGTAAAGATCCCAACAAAGTTCCCTGGGACATCTCTTGAGAGGATGATTCCCCATCACACACCATTCTTTGTTTTCTGTTTGTCCCCCCAGTTCCAGAGTAGTGAAGTTTGGACAGGAGCTGTTCATTCGGAACTTTGTCAAAGGCTTCGCGGAATATCATTTTGCCAATCTGAACTCCCAAGGTGAAGCTGAAGCTAAGTCAATCACTACCACAGGCCGCAAGTTGAGAACAGACATGGCAGAAAAATTGGAGAAGGCCTGGAAACAGGCCTGTGGGTCACAATGCACAAGTAACTCACACCTGGCCCAATGCAAGTAGGACATGTACTCTCACTGCCTGCTAACTATAATCACAGTAATGTATCGTCCAACATTTAATACATTGCTGAATGGCTGCATGGCTCGGCAATTAACCTAAACTTGTGTGAGGCGAACGCCATGTAAAACCAGCCTGCGCCTCATAAAGGGGCAGTCTGGCTGTGATTGGTGCTCACAGTGGCTGCAGAAGTATCTCAGACCAGAAAAAACAATGCAAGAGAGCAGAAAACGTACCGTAAGCTTCTCAAATGCAACATTAGAGGTCTTGTTGCATGAGGTGATCAGGAGAGAGGTTCTCTACACACAGAGGACCAGGAGGCTGTCCAGACAATCATTGAGAAAGCAGTGGAGGAAAATAGATACTGCTGCGAATGCAAGAAGTCTAGCCTCGAGGACCTGGATGTAGTGCAAGAAGTATTTCATGACCTCATCTGCATGGTTAAGGTCAAATGTATTTTCAAATGACATATCCTTCCCAAACAACTGTTGATACACCGCTCCATTCACTACTCCATTCTTCACACATCTGCCAGCATTCTCCATCAAGTACCATTAATAACTCACATTCCAACACTCATCTCACCCTTACAAGCTTAGCATTGCTACAAGACTCGTGCATATATCTCACTGCTAGCTATTTAGCTTAGACGCACACCACACACTCTAGCAAAGCAAAGCGGTACAAAAACACAATTGCTAAACTTTAACCAGCGAGAGACAGGAGTGGGTGTGTCCTGACCCCAGTGGAGCTGGCGCGCTGAGCTTCATGAATTAGGCAGGGGCGGCATGTGGTGCAGTGGTTAGCACTGGGACTGCAGCGCTGAGGATCCGGGTACGAATCCCGGCACTGTGTCACTGTCCGTGTGAAGTTTGCACATTCTCCCATGTCTGCATGGGTTTCGCCCCCACAACCCAAAGATGTGCAGGTTAGGTGGATTGGCCACGCTAAATTGGTCCTTAATTGAAAAAGATAATTGGGTACTCTAAAAAATTTTTTTAAATGAATTAGGCAGTGACCGATAACAGGGTTCGACCCATAGAAGATGAATGTACGTTCCTACGCTTAATAATAATAATAATAATCGCCTATTGTCACAAGTAGGCTTCAGTGAAGTTACTGTGAAAAGCCCCTAGTCGCCACATTCTGGCGCCTGTTCGGGGACGCTTCCACTTCATCCCACAATCTCTTCTGATTTACAAGCTGCTGATGGTATAAGCATGCATCTCCTCTGTACCCAACCCGTGCCTAACGACTGGAACCTTGCATCTTTAAAGTACGCAAGATCTGGCATCTGGTCAAACCACTTGTACAGAAGCATGAAATGCAGAGGAGTAGCACACTAATGACGATAAACTCTTGCCATTCACTCTCACATTCGCAAC
Source organism: Scyliorhinus torazame (assembly GCF_047496885.1). NCBI lineage: Eukaryota > Metazoa > Chordata > Chondrichthyes > Carcharhiniformes > Scyliorhinidae > Scyliorhinus > Scyliorhinus torazame. The sequence continues at coordinate 253,544,072 of NC_092707.1, forward strand.
CACCAGCTCAGAGACTAACACTGCATGAGGGTAGCATAGACGTGGGATCTGTATGGGGAGACTTACTTGGAGCCTGCAGTCAGGTAAGGGAAGAGAGGATAGCATGGGTGCCAACTCCCTAGAGGGCAAGGTCTCTTACAATTTATGCTGCAGCGGACTTAGATGCAGACTTCGATGTGGTGGGGTGCAGAAAAAGGCTGCTGGCATGCATGATTAAATGCTTGGTGTATTAGCAGGCCTGCTAGAAAGAGTGTTATCAATGTCATGGAGCCCAGCACCAATCTGGCACAGAACTTGGAACATGGTGGCGAACTTCATGACAGCAGCTGTGGATCCAGCCACGAGGCAGTGTCTGATGATCAGTGGCATCCCAGTTTCTTTTCAGAATCAGCAGGAGTCACTGAAGTGCAATGGAAGACTGTAGCATTGTGATAACTTGTTATAATGCAAGCCCAGCTTGCTGCCATGCGGGTTCAAACTATCATTGCTGGGGACGCCAGTATTCAAAAGGGGCTTGCCAGGTCTCACAGCGGCCCATTGATCTGTGGATGACGAACTGGGAGATGTAATCGATGCCACCTGGTCCAGCCTGGAAGAATCCCAATACAAAAATATTCTGAGCCACGGTGGCCTTTGCAGAGACTGCCAGTGACACTGCTACCTTCTGGCTTAGTTTGAGTTCAGAAAAATGTCCTAGGAAGACCTGGGTGGCTAAGGCCTCCTACTGAGAGACCTTCACACCCGGCAGCCCACTGCCAGCAGCTTGTCTCCTTCTATGCTGATTCTGCTCAATCTCCCTCTCATTCCACAGCCCAAGGGGAAATGGAATGGAGTGCTGGGATCACATGGATATCCATAGTCTTTGTGGTCACAGCCACTGACTTCTCCGCCTGCAACACCACTCACTGCCAATTTCACCAACTCTGTAAACCACCAAACATTTCGACAAGCTCACAGAGTCAGTAGAACCTGCAAGGCTGGCGATGCTCCCTTTTTAAACAGCCCTGGTGAGGCGATTCCTCTGCTGCTGCACACATATTCAGCAGGTCATATTTGAAGGAGGACATCAGTTGGAGCAGCAAGATCAGAAATGGCAGCATGGGCATCAGGTTGGCATTACACTTTGACTGAAATCACAATCTGCCTCCTCTGCAACTTACTCTCCAAATGCCGGGGGTAATCATAGAATCATAGAATTTACAGTGCAGAAGGAGGCCATTTGGCCCATTGAGTCTGCACCGGCTCTAGGAAAGAGCACCCTACTTAACCCCACATCTCCACCCTATCCCCGCAACCCCATCTAACCTAAGGGCAATTTTTCATTGCCCCCCCGGGGATTCTCCGACCCGGCGGGGGGTCGGAGAATTCCGCCCCTTATGTAGTGATCTCCTCAAGGGTTAGAACAGCTGACGTGTTAATTCAAATTTTCAAGATTGCGTTTGATAGGCTTTGGTTGAATAAAGGGTATTAAGGGTGCGATCCAATGGTCACATTGCACCTGAAAAGCAGCTCACCATGGCGCAGCGTGGCCAATAAAAGCTGGGAGACACCCTCTCCCGGGATCTACCCAGCTCGCAATGTTGCGATGTAAATCCTGTCCATTATGAGCGGGATCACTTTTTGGCAAATCTGCACATTAGAGCAAGAGAGCTAGCCTCACTCAAATGTGCAGATTCCCAAGGTATCTGAGGCTTTGGGATTCATCCCCTACACCTCAGGCGAGCGCTGTTCAGCACTCATCCCACAAATGGGTATCAGACAAAACGGCACTCGTGGAGGTCTCCCAGGGGATCGGATGCTCCCAGCTGGATGCTCTTTGGGAAGGGGATAGTGTTCTGGCACAAGGTGCCCAGGTGCCAGGTTGGGGTTTTTGCGCACGAATGGGCCGGGGGTGCCCTGCATGGGTGTTACAAGGGGAGGGACCTGGGACTCTACCATAGTGCATTCGGGCTGGGGGTGTTGGGGTTGTGGGGTTGGGGTCGCTTCAGGGGCCTTGGAGATTGGTATTCCATTTAAAAATGGTGCCCTGATCTCTCACTACACTGAGGCGTTCCGGAGAGCGGAGCTCCCCAGTGTACAAAACGGGTCTATATGCAGCCTCGTCTCTGTGTTCCTCACTGAGGTCCCTTATACAACATGCGACGCATTGTATAGCCATGTGTTTATCAGTGCTGCGAGCGCCAGAAAACTCGTGGCTACTTGCGCTCGCTATGGGATTTTATTCCCAATTAGTTGAATCGAGCCCTAAGTGTTACAGAGTCGAGGCAGGTAAATGGAGTTGAAATACAGGTCCGTCAGGATTTAATTGAATGGCAGAATAGGCTGAGGGGCTGAATGATCATCTCCTGCTCTGACATGAATGGAAGATTTAGCCTCTGAATTTCACTGTGACATTGGTTAACAGCACAGAGATGTGAACCGGCACTGCAAAATCGCTGAAATAGAAAATATGGGTCTACAGTGCAGTTTCTCAGTGTGTAATCCTGCACAGCTGAAATTGACCATTTGCCCCAGATTTCCTGCTTTTCTAAAATTGACCAAGGTGAATTTCAAGCCAAGAGAAACACAGTGAGGCAGACATGTCTGTGCAGAAAGCCAGCTCCTAGAGTCAGGGAACATTGCAGTCAGTCAGAAAGTACGTTGTAATGAATCACAAAGCCAGCAACTGGAACAGCTGCGCATGTAATTTATCTTCTATTATCATCCTCTCCTTATTTCTCTGACTGTTCTATCTCGGTTTCAGCCTCCAAATTATCAAACTATTTGACATTTATTTCTACAAAAGCCAATTTAAGATTTTAGTAATCTGAGAGAACCTGAATGAATTATATAGAATTTCATAATATTTAAAGCAGGGACATGGGTCTTTCAACCTATCCAGTCTATGTAAGTGTTTATGCTCCATGCAAGCTTCCTCCCACCCTATTTTATCCAGCCCTATTGGCTCTTCCTTCTATTCGCTTCTCGCTCGTGTATTGGCCTTAAAAGTATCTATTCTATTTGCCTCAATCACCCTATAAGTTCCACGTTTCTCTCTTTGGGTATAGCAGGTTCTCCTGAATTCTTTGAGGTTTATTAGTAACCATCTTGTATTTATGGATCCTAGTGAAGGAGTTACAACAGAACAAAAACAGCAGTTATGCCTAAACAGAGGGGGTGTGGTTAAACCGGCTGGTGAGAAGTTTCAGGTTTGCAATAGATATTCACCTGGAAACTCCCATCAGTGGTCCCTGACCTCCCCTGTGTTAAACAGTATACCATTCCTGCCTAATACGTAGTTGGACAACAGAACGCCCAGTGAGCCAGGACAATGAAACTCTTCATTGTGTTCACTGGATACTGTGACCACACTGGCCTCCACATGTATGTCTCCTGATAAACAAAATGTTTCTGTGCCTGGAAGAGTGAAACCTATAGTTAGATGCTGGACAATGGTGTTTGTATGTGTGAGGGTTGGTTAATTTCCAACTGTGTCTCTATTGTGCTGAGAGAGGGCTATGGCATGAGGAATAAATATGTCAGCAGAGGTATGCGGGTGTTCATAGAATCATAGAATTTACAGTGCAGAAGGAGGCCATTCGGCCCATCGAGTCTGCACTGGCTCCCTGAAAGAGCACCCCACCCAAGCCCACACCCCCACCCCATCCCCATAACCCAGCAACCCCACCCAAAACTAAGGGCAATTTGGGACACTAAGGGCAATTTATCATGGCCAATCCACCTAGCCAGCACTTCTTTGGACTGTGGGAGGAAACCGGAGCATCCGGAGGAAACCCACACAGACACGGGGAGAACGTGCAGACTCCGCACAGACAGCGAGCCAAGCCGGGAATCGAACCTGGGACCCTGGAGCTGTGAAGCAATTGTGCTAAGCACTATGCTACCGTGCTGCTGTGTTGCTTAGCAATTGGAGCCTTGTAAGGTCGAGAACATTTGAAAGTTTAGTTAGCTAATTTGATTGCAGTGGGAGGCAGGCAGTGAGAGAAGAGGCAGCTCTCACAGCTCTGCTAGAGGCAGTTGGTTTTAACAGGCTAAAGAGGGAACCTCTCTCAGCCTTGCTAGTAGAAAAACCATACTATGATGTAATGGTTGAGAAAACAGATGCCAGAAACCTAGAATCCAGCTAGTTAAGGAAACTAACGGAATGAAGAGGAGATCTGGAGTTAACACAATAGAGGAAACTGGAAACCAGAACAGACTGAACCAGAACAGATTACTGTTCAGTAAAGTCAGGGAGAGTTGAAAAGACATTGGATCGTGAGAGGCCAAAAGGATATCTACAGGTAAGTTTTGTGAGAAATAACTACAGCTAGGGAGACATTATTTGAAATATTTGTGGAAGTTGGTGGCTGCACCTTGGAGTTTGTGTAAATGCCTTTAAGACAAAGGAAACCTGAAAGTGAAACCTTGATGGAAAAAACAACCGCTGTTTCCATCAAGGTTTCACTTCTGTGTTTAGTTGTTAAGTTGGGGGGGGGGGGGGGAGTAAATGAGTATTGTATTATAATCCAATTTGCTCATGTTTAATAAACATATTTTTCTTGTTAAAACTAATTAGCAGCCCTGAGACACTCTTCCTCCACGTTTTATATATAAAAGTAAAAGTTACGATCTTTTGAGCCAAGCTTCCATTCTGGAACTTTCCCGTCCAGTTATAGCATTAACTGAGCTTGTAACAGAATAATGTCCGAAGCATTTGTCATCATTCTTTATATCCAATAGAACCTGCCTGGGGTTAATACAGGAAGTTAGCTCTCGCTCCTAGTATGATGTAGATCAGACATATTGCGCGTGCTATTTTGTGCAACATCTTTCCCAATTGTGTATTCACCCTCTTCTCTTTCCATCTCAATGCCCCAGTTGACTTTGTCTGTCTCTATAGACTGAAGTACGTTAACACTAATAGAATCTATTAGTTTGTGATGAAAGGTGGAATAATGCATTGTGAAGGAGTAATTACCATTTGTCACTTTACCCACAAAAGAATACCAGAACCAGATGGAATCCATCTGTGCAATTGCCAATGACAGGCCGGGCATCCCCAAATCATTCCTTTCTAATTTACCTTGTCCTCCCTTTCATTCTTACAGATGTGTCGATTAAAATAGCAAGATCATTGAGTAAAAATTGCAGCATGAGTCACTGATGAAACCCTGTTTCTCTTCTTCAGGGAATGAAAGTTTAGCAGAAAATTATGTGCAAGACAGCAAGATGGGTTTCATCATCAACGCCATTTATGCCATGGCACATGGGTTGCATGACATGCACAAAGCTCTCTGTCCAGGTCACTTGGGACTCTGTGAAGCAATGAAGCCGGTTGATGGCAACAAATTACTACAGTTTATAATAAAGACTTCATTCATTGGGGTCTCTGGCGAGGAAGTATGGTTCGATGAGAATGGAGATTCTCCAGCAAGGTAAGATATTGACTCAATAAAAAGCTTCCTATCTATTATTTGGTGTTGCTTATTTGAAACGTATAATTTGGGGGTGAATATTTTGGGATTAATCATTTGGGGATGTTGATTTCTTACGTTTTATTTGGGCCAGTTATGTGAGGGTGTGCCATCTTCCAAATTCCAAGGAAAACTAAAGGTGTATCACAATCTCAGACCAGACTCCAGTAGTGACTAGGATACTGGACCGAAACCCCAATATTTTATTGTACTTTTGTAAGACTGTGAGGAAAGGATACTTCGCTCCAGGAATGATTGCACAAAGAAGTAGGAACATGGTGTATTAAAATAAACTCTATTCCTAACACAATGTTAAAATCTTGAAAATCACTCCCAAAAATAACTTACAATTGCCCCTAAAACAGTATTACTCAACACAGTAAATGCAATCCCCTTAATTGCTATCTTTATTCCCACTTAAGAAAATAGACCACCTCCGCTCTCCATCCACCCTAAATACCAACGGCACAGAAGAATACTTGCTTTACAGAGTTACTCTTTGAGAAAGAGATCTCTTGACACAGCTTTGCAGAACAGATCTGACTCCGTTCCGACCCCCTTCAGAAACTCTAGCTGGATGTCTTCAAAGGCTGTTTTCAACTGGCTTGTTTCAGCTCCTCCTTATCTTCAGACAAGTCTGCACTGCTTGAAATACAATTAATCTCTTTTAACTAATCTACAGTGAGAACAACTTACTAGGTCTCCGATTCAGCCAGAATCAGGACTGAAACTGAAAATGTTTTCTGAAAAACCCTGATGCCTTAGCTCCACCCAGCAACGACATACTCTCACCAAGCTGAAAACTAATTAACTCCCAGGGAATCTTCTTAATCAAAACAAAATTGCATTAACCCAAGCTTTTTATGATGGTTAATTGCACCTCAGACTGCTAAAAGCTTTGTTGTCTTTCAAACCAAGATTCTTTTTGAGACATGACTGCAGCAGTCACACACACACAACCCAGACCTTTAACCCTTACTTCACCAAATATTTATAATCCAATATACCTAAAATTTTACATTCATCACAGATGTACCATTCTGTTTGTGGATGTCATGAGTTGTGTCTCTCCCGCATCTCTTTCTGGGCTTAATCTTAAACCCCTGGGTATTAGACACAGTGTTCTATTACTGGCATTTGAGATACTGGACTTCAGTCTAATTGCTACTCACCTGTAATTTGGGGGTATTTATTTGAGGTGGGAACATATGAATGAGATTATAGGCCATTTAAACCCATGCGCATGTTCCAGCCTTTAATGTGATCATGACTGATCCATGACATAACTATGTATAACCCACCTTTATCCTGTATAGTTCTTAAAACCTTTTGATTGATAAAGATCGATCAATCTAAGATTTAAACTTAATCACTGGCTTTTTGTGAAACAGAGTTTCAAGTTCTTACCATTCTTTGTGTGTAAAGGTATTCCCAAACTTCACTCTTGAAATAAAAGCAGAAAATTCTGGAAATACTCAGCAATGTTAAGTTATGTTCCTCACCACAGACACTGCTGGCCTGCTGAGTATTTACAGCATTTCTGTGTTTATTTCAGGTTTTCTGCAGTATTTTGCTTTGGTATTATTGTTAACTCTCGAAATCATAGAATTTACAGTGCAGAAGGAGGCCATTTGGCCCATCAAGTCTGCACCGACTCTTGGAAAGAGCACGAAGCCCACACCTCCACCCTATGCCCGTAATCCAGTAACCCCACCATACCTTTTTTTGGGAAACAAAGGGCAATTTAGCATGGCCAATCCACCTAACCCACAAATCTTTGGACTGTGGGAGGAAACCGGAGCACTCGGAGGAAACGCACGCAGACACAGGGAGAACGTGCAAACTCTGCACAGGCAGTGACCCAGCGGGGAATCAAACCTGTGACCCTGGAGCTGTGAAGCCACTGTGCTGACCACTGTGCTACCGTGCTGCCCTGCACGTTCTGATTTTTTTGACTATGCCCCACAGTACAAGATTTCCCCCATCAGCAGAAATCATTTCTCTCCATCAACCTTAACAGTTCCCCTTAATATCTTGAAACCTTTGAGCAAATCACCCTCCCCCATCTTTTAAATTCCAGGGAACGCTAAAAGTGTATCATCCTGCTTCTGAATGAGTTGTGTCTCTCCCTAATTTCTTTCTGGACCTAATCTTGTCATGTGAGAGTACCTTTAAGAAATGGGTGTTTACTACTGCAGCGATGTCAGAGAGTGGGTGGAGCTGGGCTGTCTGTCAGCTTTTTACTTTTGTTTTAGGCTGTTTGCTGCAGGGTGTGTTTTAGTTTCGTTTTCAGTGTTGGAGCTGAAGCCAGACAGAGCAGGTGTACTGTTGATCTCTCTGCCATGAAAAGACTATCTCTTGATCATTTGGTGAATTCAGAATTATGATTGATCTCAGTAGTGAATGTAAACCTAATCTGCTTCTGTTAAAAGGTGTTTCTTTTGTCTTCTGGATGTTGTTTGGGAAGTTATTAAGGATTACTTAGTGTTGTATTCTTTGGGGGTTGTGTTTGAAGTGATGGTTGCTAAGATGTTCACTGTATGTTTTAAAAAGGTTAACATGAGTTCATAGAATAAACATTGTTTTCCTTTACAAAATACTTTTCCCTTTCTGCTGTACCACACCTGTAGAGTGGGCTGTGTGCTCCCCATACCACAATCTATTAAAAGTTGTGGGTCAGGTGAACTCCATGATACACTTTGGGGTTCTCTAAACCCTGGCCCATAACAATCTTAAACCCCTGGGTATTAGACGTGGTGTGCTGCTACTGGGCTTTGAGATACTGGACATCATTCCAAGTGCTACTCATCTGTAATCGTCTATGTACACAACTTAGACTGAAGAAATGGGCCAGTTGAGTTCAACATCTGCCGAACGGATAATTTTGGTATCTTAAAGATGAAATTACTAAACAAATCTTGTTGGGGGGGTAATTTAGTTCCAACCACTCGGATTTCAGAAACGAAGATCTTGCTTGAGAAACCTTGTTTGAAGAGGTGAGAGGTACACTGGATTGTGAGGAGGGGAATGAAGTGGTTGTCGTGTACTTAGACTTTCAAGAAGTCACTGACGAGGAACTGCACAGGGGTCTATTGGAAATTAAGACAAGTGCAGCAAGCTGGACTAAAAACTGGTGTTAAGGGGAAAGCAGAGTAGGAGTTATGGGCAGCTTTTCAGAATGGTTTGAAGTTGTTATTCGTGGTCCCACAGGGTTCAGTTCTGCAATCATTCCAGTTCATTTTGTGTATCAATGATTTAAATATTGAAGAAGACTGTTGTTCTTGAAAACGAGCACTGCCCAAGGGTGCCTGCCAATGCTAATATAGATCCTCAGCAACGCGGCACTGACAAGGTTTTCATGTTTTCATTGTTGACTGACAGTTTGAAGAAATTGAAAATGACAAGCAGTAGGGAATATATTGCATAGAATTTCATAGAATATGGAGCACAAAAACAAACTAATAGTTCCAGCAGCTCCATGCCAGGATTTATGTTTCACATTACCCTTCTCCATCTAATCTCATCCCCATATCTTTCTTCACTCTCTCATGTGTTTACTTAGCAAATTCATCTCTGCTATTTGCTTCAACTGTTCCATGTGGTCGAGAGTTCCACATTTTAACGACTCTCTGGGTAAAGACGTAACCCCTGGACTCTTAATTGGGTTGTTTAGTGACAGTTCTTTATTTATGCCTCACCCCCCACTGGTCATGGGGAAATTCCTCTTACTCTTCTTTGAATAAGGCTTTGGAATTCTTTACACTGGCATAAGAGTGTGGTATTCATTACACTCCTCCATCTTAGAACATGGAACATACAGTGCAGGAGGCCATTCGGCCCATCGAGTCTGCACCGACCCACTTAAGCCCTCACTTCCACCCTATCCCTGTAACCCAATAACCCCTCCTCACCTTTTTTGGCCACTAAGGGCAATTTAGCATGGCCAATCCACCTAACTTGCACGTCTTTGGACTGTGGGAGGAAACCGGAGCACCCGGAGGAAACCCACGCACACGCGGGGAGAACGTGCAGACTCTGCACAGACAGTGACCCAGCGGGGAATCGAACCTGGGACCCTGGCGCTATGAAGGCACAGTGCTATCCAGTTGTGCTACCGTGCTGCCCGTGACTCCATGTTGCCTTTAGCTTGAAGGAAGATCTGCCTGGTAGATAGTCTAAAGGGAATTTGCACAATCTCCAAGCTTCCCTCCTTCTCTGTATGTCTACAGGGTGGTGGAATATGTTAAAACAATTCTGCAACTGGTCAAGAATCTGCACAGAAGGTGGTGCCCAGCAACAAATGTTCGCAGGAAACCTACCCACTCGCTGATAAAGTATTTTGGGGGGCAGTAAATGAATAATTTGAGAGATGATATTTGGTAAGTGTAAGATGGTTTGGAAGGAACCATGGACTTTATGATTTCCAAAGTTATCCATTCAGAGGCAGGGGGTTCCCTTGCCTCGGGGCGGATTTACATGGAGTCGGGGACAGACCTTAGAAGACCTTTATTTCCCAATTAAGGGGCAAATTAGTGTGGCCAATCCACCTACCCTGCACATCTTTTTGGGTTGTAGGGATGAGACCCACGCAGATACGGGAAGAATATGCAAACTCCACATGGACAGTGACCTGGGCCAGGATTGAATCCAGGTCCTCGGCGGCATGAGGTAGGAGTGCTAACCACTGCACCACCGTGTTGTCCCTAAAGAAGACCCTTTAAAGGGATTTCCGACCTCAATGCCAGCGCCTCCGATCTTTGTCAGAATGGGATACGAGTGCAGGCTGAGAGAGGGTTGCAAGCCTTCACTCTGCACTCCCAACCTGCCTCGCTTGCTCCAGTGCGGAGATAGGCATCTTCTAGTCCAGCATAATTATCATGGAGTCAGTACAGCTTTTCAATACAGAGGGTTGCACAGCCCCCTCAGAGGTATTTGAACCTTAGTTTTGCAGAAGGAACCTTTTTAAGGGTAAATTCAAAAGTTCTTACCCATACCTCCCATGCCAACCTATGCCCCTCCACTCATTGCAGTGGCCCATCGTAAATTCCATGCCAACCTATAGTACTTCAAAGCCCATTTACCTAGTATGCACTCTGTACAGAACCACTGAACCCTATAGTAAAAATGTCATATGTGAGAAAGTTTGAAAAGACCAGTCATTCATGACTTGTTATGTTGTAGGTGTAACATGAGCGGCTTCCTTGTGGTGCACTTGACAAAGGAAGGTTCAGACGTGGAGATAACTTCAACGCGTTTATTAAACTATTTACACTTCTTTTACTCGGGTTCAACACTACTGCTAATCCTACTGTAGCTACCCAGACTGACTAACCAGTTGCTGCAATCCACGTGGTGGGTGTAATATTGAATCAACCCTGTGTCTCTACTCTCTGACTGTCTCCACTGGAAAGAGGCAGATCATGTGTGCGGTGTCCTTTATATATGGGTTTGTGAAATGCCCTCTTGTGGTTGTGTCACCTCCGTGTGTATCGTGAATGCCCATTGGTCATGTCCTATCTAACTGATCTATTGGTTGAGTGTGTGTGTGATGTCTCTTGTGCTCCCTCTAGTGTCTAGCTAGCCTACATGTATTTACATTGATGCACATCACCACATCCCCCCTTTTTTATATGTTCATATTTTCTGTACACTTTAAGAAAATTGAACAAAGAACAGGTAGATAAGGTAAGGTATATACAAGTCATGGGAACAGTGATTAAACAATAAGTCCAAATCATTCGTGTGAATCCAAAAACCATCAATCATCATGGTCAAATGTCTCTCTTGGTTATGAACGCCATCAACGTCCCTGTGCCACAGGAACCAAGAAGTGGTCAAATCACTTCGCTGTCTGATTTGGAGCCACTTTCTTTTATCGATGTTTGTGATGGTGCTGTCGGATGGCATCTTGTAGCTAATAAGGTGTTGGCGTTGAAGAGGTACCATCAACAGTATCATTCGAGGTCATGGATGTGCCATATGTTGAAGTTGGATAAGACTGTACATGCTGATTCTAGCCACATGCTGTGCAGGAAGGGTGATCCTGCTGAGAACCGATGAAGCTTGTCGAACTGGAAACAGAATTGCTGCTCGCATAAATACCTGGTGATGGTGTGAAACTAGAACCTTGCATCTGATAGGAATATGCCGTCTGGCCAGGCTGGGGTGCAACAAATCCTGGGCTGTAACTAAGGCATCCAGTCTGTAGTGCAGATTGCGCTTGCGGTAGTCCTCCTTTGGTCTTGATTCCATTAGTGGGCAATCCGTAGTGCTGGCCTGTTTGAGAATATGCTGCCTAGACTGCTGGCTGCTGCATGCCTGAATACTGGGTTTGTCCAGCATGAGCTGTCATTGGCTGCACTGCTGGTGTGGAAAACGTGTGTGGATATAGCTGTGGTGAATATTGGTGTATTCCTCTTGGACTGTAGCCGCTGCTTGTTATTACTGACCCAGTGTAATTGTTAAGTGATCCATCTCCTGTCGTTGTGGCATCTGCTGTCACCCTGAGCGTGCCATTACTGAGGTTGCGGCACTCCCTGTCTGGAGTAAAGTCCGGCTGACGTGAATCAGAGTCGGTGTTTGGTTGCTCTCCATCTGGAGATAGTCTGTTTTAACTGAGTCAGTGTTGGTTTGTTGATGCTCCCCGTCCGGAGTCTTAGCAGGTTCACTGGAGTCAGCTGAGATTTCTTGAAGCTGCAAGTCTGGAGTCGGAACATGCAGGAATGCATTGACTTGTGGAGAGGTTCGAGCGAATGAGGGTGGAAGTATCATGGTGTCACCGGAGTCACCAGCGGTCTCACAGTGATCGTCGAGTGCCTCTGAACACACTAGCTGAGGTCTGTCACTTTGCACATCTTGCATGGGAAGTGGGATGCTGTCGTCACTCGTCTCACATACCATGGGTGGAGCCTCAGTAGCTGCTTGTTGTTCACTTGGGTTGGGTAAATTGTCAGAGTCTTCATCTGGTGGCGCACACAATGTGGGTGGACTGTCATTGTCTTGCTGTTGTCCTTCATTTGGGCTTGGACTGTCATCGTCGCTTTGTTCTTCACTGTAGCATGATAGACCGTCATGGTCGTCCTGCTGTGCACTGGAGCGTAGTTGACTGTCATAGTCTTCTTGCTGTTTACTTGAGCATGGCAGACTTGCATCATCTGCCGCTAGTTGGTCAGAGGAGATTGCTAGACCCTCATGGTCTTGTTCCTGCAAGGACTGTGCGTCGGAGTCTTGCGTTGCTTCTATCGTGGAGGCTGTCCACGAGCTTGCTGCGGAGGCTTGTGACACTGGAGTCACATCTTGTGTGTGCAAGGACTACGCTCTTGCGTTTCTGCAATTGTGGAGTCTGTCCACGAGCTCGCTGTGGAGGCTTGTGAAACTGGAGTCACTTCTTGTTCATGCAAGGACTGCGGTGTGGAGTCTTGCGTGTCTTCTTTCGTAGAGTCGGGGACACTGAGCGGTGCGTGGACTACAGTCTGTGTGGCAGCAGGCCGCTCTCTGTGGGCTTGTACAGCTCTCTGTCTCTTGGTTTCAGGCCGCAGCATAATCCTGCACTCACGAGTCAGGATGTTATATCTGCTGAGCTGAACATCCTCAAATCCGAAGAGCTCGTTGTCGGGGTCATCAATGTGCAACACGTCTAGTTGCGGATCGGATTTGGTACTGGGGTAGTCTCCTAAGGTGAAAGGTTCGTCTGAGTCATTGTCTTCCAAGGCCACATCATCACGTTTTGTGTCAGAGCTGGCATTGGGCTCGCGAGGTCCAGAGAAAATGTAAAAGTCGGTTTCGAAGTATTCAAGGTCGGAATCATCGGTTTGGGCGTAGGTAACTGCTTGCTGCAGGGTTCTTCGGAGGTTAATTTCATTTCCTGGTTCAATTTGAGGCAGTGTGCTGTCATTCCAGGTGAAGGAAGGTTGCTTTACGGCTTTAGTACATTTTTTCTTTGATTTGGGACTTTTCCCCTTTAAATGGGTGTGGTCCGGGGCCTCTGACGTCATGACGCACGTGACATCATACGTAGGAAGCATTCGCTGTTCCTGTACCGATGGCCGTTTTCGTGAATGCGCATGCGCGGCGTCTCGCGCATGCGCAAACGGACCTTCCCGTTCTGTGCGCTTCTCGCGCAACTGCGCAAGTGCAGTCCCTTTAGAAAGATGGCCGCCGATCAAAACTGTTCTCTTCTCCGGGATCTCGGCCTCGTGCTGAGTACTGGCGCCTCTCTTACCTTTTCTTGCTGGTTGGAGTGTGTTTTCCTCAGTACTTGCCGAATTTGTCCAGGACAACCTGGAAGTCGCTCCTGTTTTGCCCTTTGGAGAACTTGAATTTTTAAAAGATTTCTTCTGCTCTGGCACCGGCGATGGTGAGGAGAAGCTCTGTCTTTTCAGCATCAGCCAGGTCTTCTAGTTCGGCTGCTACCAGGAAGATTTCAAACATTTGCCGGAATACCCGTCAGTTTTCACGGAGATCGCCGTGGCACTGGAGCTGCTGCAGAACCCGGATCTCGAGCATCTTGCCTGGGTAGTGTTGCTGGTTGTCACTGTACGCTGAGGTATGGCTATGTGGATTGAAACAGTTCAGTCCTGGTACCATGATTTGTTATGTTGTAGGTGTAACATAAGCGGCTTCCTTGTGGTGCACTTGACAAAGGAGGGTTCAGACATGGAGATAACTTCAACACGTTTATTAAACTATTTACACTTCTATTACTCGGGTTCAACACTACTGCTAATCCTACTATAGCTACTCAGACTGACTAACCAGTTGCTGCAATCCACATGGTGGGTGTAATATTGAATCAACCCTGTGTCTGTCCTCACTGACTGTCTCCACTGGAAAGAGGCAGATCATGTGTGTGGTGTCCTTTATATATGGGTTGGTGTAATGCCCTCTTGTGGTCGTGTCACCTCCGTGTGTATCGTGAATGTCCATTGGTCATGTCCTATCTAACTGATCTATTGGTTGTGTGTGTGTGATGTCTCTTGTGCTCCCTCTAGTGTCTAGCTAGCCTACATGTATTAATATTGATGCACATCACCACAATTCATTTCTAGCCTTCTTGCAAAGAACCCCTTTTACTACATCCCTTTAAAAGTGTCAACCAACCAACCCTTTAAAGTATCACTAGCAGGAACAGCTAGTACTTGATACCTCTGTATCTTGTGTAACTGAATGTTCATTTACACAAATTGTGAGCAATTGTGAAAAAGATCTGAGAAAGCTGTCAATCAAGCAATGCATTCTCTTTGCAGCAGCTGTTTCAAGAGACAAATGGATGACTGAGATTTCAGTCAAGAATGTATAATGATGTGCTTGCAACTTTCTGCTATTGATACCATAAACGGCTGGTTGATTGGCACATTTACAGAGCTATATTAAAAGGAGTTATCTGTCAGAAGGTTATGAATGAATGACTGATCTTTGAAATCTTTCTCAGACATTACATTTTTTACTGTAGGGTTCATTGGTTCTGTACAGAATGGGTAAGAGGGCATTGAAATGCTATAGATTGGCATGGAGGATATGAGGAACCATGAGGGGCATGAAGTGGCATAAATCGGCATGGTGATTATGTTAGCTGGATGAAAGAGTGTGCAGGATGAGGGCAAGAGGGTTGTTTTCTGTCTTAGTTGCTTTTCCTGCAATGGGGGCAATGTCGCAGAGTATTGGGTTGGGCCTGTAAAACTTCCCACCTTCACACCCAGCATCCTAACTGGGGCTGACTCCAGTTAGCACACACACCGCTGCCCTACCAACCACCCCTCCCCCGCCCGCCCAAAAATGAAAGCCCCACCTCTGCAGGAACTTTCTCCCAAGACGGCGCACCAAGCCGGGAAATATCCAAAACCCGCTATCTATCTCTGGGATGAAAATCCAGCCTGTCATATCTGGGTCTGTTGTGAACTAATTGTTAGAAATGGATTGTAATAAATAACAGCTCCATTATTATATAATTCAACTGCCAGGATGGCAGAAGGCAAACTAGACGGACCGTGTCCTTTCTTCATCCAGCAATATCAATGTTCCCATAGATACCAGACACACTGTGCCATGAATTCTGTGCTTCTTTTAATTTCTCAAAATGATGTACAACCGAGATCTTTAGTAATCTACAATAGGATACAGCTTCATCAACTGCGACTGGCTTCATGGGAAACATTGAATTGAAGGATAAAATACGTAGATTCAACTAATCAATTCGAAAGCCCACAAAGTATACACCAGCTTCAACTCTGACTATGATTCACAATCAGATGTGCCCGAGACAGAGCAGAATTACACATGCAAAGCTACGAATTTGGCAAGACTCATTCACACTAAACCCTAAGGAGATTTCTTTATGGTCAAAATGAATTGTGCTAACGGGCACATACTAGGTGAAGCGCAATAGGCGATATGTTAAGGGCCTAGAACCTTGTCTAGGTCCTGAATCCTGTGATGGGACCCAACATAACATTGGCGCAGGTTCAGGGCAGTGGAAGTAAGTACTACCTGGAAGATCAGATGGGTTTATGCCGACAGATGAGGGGACCCAAATCTTTTGGCAGTTAGAAGCCATCCCTTTAATGAGAGAACGTTGCTTGGCCCACCAAGGTTATTCCTTGAGCTGTGGGTGGAACCACGAATCCATCCAACAACTGCCAAGAATGAACAACTTGGATCTTTGATGCCCAAAGGATTTCTTCACAACCTTAACAGCCGCATTCTATTTCACAGTGGATTTCAGGCGTTGGGGTTTTGCCTTCCAATCAAGGTTGTTTTATTTTCTGCTGAACATACAATTTTCCTGTGCCTACCTGACCCCACACCGTTTTCATGTGGCAGTCGAAGGGCTGGGTATGCCTTGGGTTCAAAATACACATGCAACTCTCCTGAGATCAGGATCACCATTGTGAGGATTACATGAATACTGTATGTGCTCTGCACAATTTCTAATGTGTTTAAGTCCTGAAAAATGCCCCTCATTGAAGAGTTTACATAAGAACAGAAGAACTAGGAGCAGGAGTAGGCCATCTGGCCCCTCGAGCCTGCTCCGCCATTCAATGAGATCATGGCTGATCGTTTGTGGACTCAGCTCCACTTTCCGGCCTGAACACCATAACCCTTAATCCCTTTATTCTTCAAAAAACTATCTATCTTTATCTTAAAAACATTTAATGAAGGAGCCTCTACTGCTTCACTGGGCAAGGAATTCCATAGATTCACAAACCTTTGGGTGAAGAAGTTCCTCCTAAACTCAGTCCAGTTTGTGAGCACTGGGGGGATACTGCAGAGGAGTGAGGAAAGTTTTGAAAGGTAACAGTTGTTTTGACAGCTTCAAATGTTACTATTTGTTGCTTTGCAATGTGGATGTGTTTTTAATGCATTGATTCTGCATAGGGATCTGTTCTGTGAAGGTAAGTTAACCCTGACACATCCAGCATTGTGTAATTGTCGTCATGCATTCCAGTATTTTAGTAATTGTCAAAAGTGCGATAATGCACTAAACAATGGGGGAGGGGGAATGTTGTGTCAACCTCTGCTGTCATGTTTTGTGCTGTAATTTAAATCACCTGGTAGCTCTGGCTATTTTTTTAAAAAACATTGCTTTTGAAAAATGAAAAAGGTTCCTGTACCTGCTCCCTCCCATTGATAGGCACTCACTTTTGAAATGGAAATGAGCACCCTTCTGTTCTACCAGGTACTAACTGGAAGGTTTTGTTATGAGAGCTGCAATCATTATGAATGCTTGGCTAGGTTTCAAAAGGCACCTCAACAGATGGTCTGTTCATCCAGGAACAATTGAAACTCATAAAGAGGCTGTAATAACAAAACGGGTCTTTGATTCTGTGTTCTGTGTTTGTTTATAAACTTAATACGCACTTAAAGGATTATCATTTTCTTTTGCACGGGAGTAGGTTTTTTCTGGATTCATTGGTTGGGTGTTTGAATTCAGGGTGTTATTAGATCATTAGTGGGGTTTTCTTCCCAATGATTTTATAATAATTCCTGCTGCTATTATTTGGCTCCTGAGGACTGTATGTGGTGCATGCTGGATGGGGGGCATGGAGATGGCATGGGCAATCTGAGAGGATGTGTGGTGGTACGGTGGGTAGTGAGGGGTGAGGTATAGGGGGATTTTAAATTATGTTGGGCGCTGGCAACCTGTACATCACACTCCATTATGGTTCACAAAATAAACTTCAAACCCAAACCCTGTGTAAACAGACATAAATGCGAGGAAAAGTCAGACATGGGTTGCACGTGCATTTCAGATTGCACAAAAGGGAACAGGTTGGCTTTTTCTGAGCCCACATGTCAATTCGGGCACAGGTCCTTCTGGGGACATTGGGCTTCTGCTACTAACTGGTCAGTAGGTGATCTGTCGAGACCTTCCTTCGTCAAGGTTTAGCATCTGACCTTTTTCCATCCCAAAATCTAAAAATGTAAGCAGTTTCAATCAGAAATGGCATTCGATGGCACAGCAGAGTAGCACACCTGTCGGAAGCGGACAATCCCAACAGGCGGGGTGGGGCTGTAAAACCCCACCCACATGGGATAACATTCCATGAGCCATGTTTATGACATTTTAATGCTCTTGTGTGCCTGGACCCCAAGTTTCTTTCCACCTTCCACTGTTTCTAGGTTTTCGCCATATATAAAGTACACTTATATCATTTTTAGAATAAAAGTGGCTGACCTCACATTTGCGTACATTGAAATCTATTTGCCCATTGACTTCATCTATCTTTATCTGTAATTTTACATTGCCATCTGTACTACTGACAATATGTTGTTGGCAGATTTGAATATGGGGCTTTCTCTTCCATTATCAAAGTCGTGAATGGATAAAATGAAGAGCTGAGGGCCCCATTTTGATCCCTGTGGGTCACCACTGGTCACATCCTACCAATTGGACCGCCAGCCCATTATCCCTATTCTCAGTCTCCTGCCGTTCAGCCGATTTCCCAAAGAGGCCAACAGCTTGCCTCTTATGGAGCACTTTTAACAAGTATCTTGTGGAAGTCCAAAGAAATAATATCCAGAGACATTTCCCTGTCCACCTCTTCAGTCACTTCTTCACAAAATTCCATTAATTTTGTCAGACATGATCCACACTTTAAAATCCATGTTGGCTGTCTTTGATTATCTAAACTTCTCAAGGTGTTCAGGCACCCTATCCTCAACTATGGACTTCAACAATTTTCCAACAATTGATGTCTAACTAATCTATAATTCTCTGATTTCCCTCTGATACCCTTTTTTATTGTGTCTGTGGTCTTAAAGTGCATGCAGTGTGTTAACATAAATGTGGACCCAGATTTTCCAGATCGTCAGGAGATTAGAAATAGCCCCTAAGTTGCGCTACGGGGGTCCTTGGAAGTCCCAATGTCAGGCCCATGTGAATTGCCCAGGTGGTTTGAACTTCCTGATGGGAAATTCCACTGCTCTCCAGGACCTTCTCAAAAAAGGTTCTGAATTCTGAATCCAAGTCAGCGACGCAAGATGGTTCCAACTTACTGACCTGGAGAGTTAACCAGGAAATGTCACACAGAAAAAGCCGAGGGTGCGATCAACCAGCCACATTGTGGCCCAATGAGAGCGCTGTGTGGACGGTATATGCCGGGTGAGGCCTCCCAGGGGCTCCCTGACAGCTACGACATGTCGCAGGATCTACCCAAGTCCCGCGAGGCGTCGGAATCAGGAACCCTTGCAACATGGGCCGGATCAAGCCACGCTCACGAAAGTAGGCCCTAACCTTACTTAAGGCCTACAGAGCCGGTATCTACCGGCATTCCCGGATCGACCGACCTTCCCAGTGAGGCCACAGCTGGGCTCCGTTCAGCACACAAACTTGGACCAGATGGAACGATACCCAGGGGTGTCTTCCAGGCCATCGGAGGCCCCAGGGTGACCAGGGATAGGGCAGGATGGCCCCCTAGCCCTCCTCCTGGAACATAGGCAACTTGGCACAGGTAGTCTGGTATCTTGGCACTACCACCTTGGCACTGCCAAGGTGCCTGGGTGGCACTGCCAAGCAGGCAGAAGCACTGCCAGGGTGGCAGTGTCAGGGTGGCACTGCCATCGGTCAGGGACCGAGGGGGGCAATGCCCATGAAAGGATGGTGGAGGGGAGCATGAAGGGTGGGGAGTGTAGGGCAGGTAAGAAGGGGCCTCTGGGAGGTGGAATAGGGATGACGGGTGGAGGTCCAGGAAGGGGGTGCCTGTAAGGGGGTGTGGGTGGGCCTGAAGAGGGAGGGCCCCCAGGGACCCATAGCGCGGTGTCCTCACTTGGAGGATTGTGGGGTAATGTCCATTTGTATGGGGGTTGACATGGCCCATGGGTAGGGGTGGGCTGAAAAGCACGCGTAGAAATCGGGGCACCCTTTCAAAATGGTGGGCCCGACCTCTGAGTTCATCTCCACAGTGATGGCTAAACCAGTGAGAAACTCCCCAGGATCCAGAAAAGTGACTAAGTGTGGTTAGATGGTGGTGGGGAACTCGCCAACAGAGCCGGGGAGAAACTCCCAGCAAAACCCGCCACAAATGACACTGAGAAACATAAGAACATAAGAACTGGGAGCAGGAGTAGGCCATCTGGCCCCTCGAGCCTGCTCCACCATTCAATGAGATCACGGCTGATCTTTTGTGGACTCAGCTCCACTTTCCGGCCCGAACACCATAACCCTTAATCCCTTTATTCTTCAAAAAACTATCTATCTTTATCTTAAAAATATTTAGTGAAGGAGACTCTACTGCTTCACTGGGCAAGGAATTCCATAGATTCACAACCCTTTGGGTGAAGAAGTTCCTCCTAAACTCAGTCCTAAATCTACTTCCCCTTATTTTGAGGCTATGCCCCCTAGTTCTGCTTTCACCCGCCAGTGGAAACAACCTGCCCGCATCTATCCTATCTATTCCCTTCGTAATCTTATATGTTTCTATAAGGTTCCCCCCTCATCCTTCTAAATTCCAACGAGTACAGTCCCAGTCTACTCAACCTCTCCTCATAATCCAACCCCTTCAGCTCTGGGATTAACCTAGTGAATCTCCTCTGCACACCCTCCAGTGCCAGTACGTCCTTTCTCAAGTAAGGAGACCAAAACTGAACACAATACTCCAGGTGTGGCCTCACTAACACCTTATACAATTGAGCATAACCTCCCTAGTCTTAAACTCCATCCCTCTAGCGATGAAATGAAATGAAATTAAAATTGCTTATTGTTACGAGTAGGCTTCAATGAAGTTACTGTGAAAAGCCCCTAGTCGCCACATTCCGGCACCTGTTCGGGGAGGCTGGTATAGGAATTGAACCGAGCTGCTGGCCTGCCTTGGTCTGCCTTAAAAGCCAGCGATTTAGCCCAGTGAGCTAAACCAGCCCGACGCAATTCCATTTGCCTTCTTAATCACCTGTTGCACCTGTAAACCAACCTTTTGCGACTCATGCACGTGCACACCCAGGTCTCTCTGCACAGCAGCATGTTTTAATATTTTATCATTTAAATAATAATCCCTTTTGCTGTTATTCCTCACAAAATGGATAACCTCACATTTGTCAACATTGTATTCCATCTGCCAGACCCTAGCCCATTCACTTAGCCTATCCAAATCCCTCTGCAGACTTCCAGTATCCTCTGCACTTTTTGCTTTACCACTTATCTTAGTGTCGTCAGCAAACTTGGACACATTGCCCTTGGTCCCCAACTCCAAATCATCTATGTAAATTGTGAACAGTTGTGGGCCCAACACTGATCCCTGAGGGACACCACTAGCTACTGATTGCCAACCAGAGAAACACCCATTAATTCCCACTCTTTGCTTCCTATTAATTAACCAATCCTCTATCCATGCTACTACTTTCCCCTTAATGCCATGCATCTTTATCTTATGCAGCAACCTTTTGTGTGGCACCTTGTCAAAGGCTTTCTGGAAATCCAGATATACCACATCCATTGGCTCCCCGTTATCTACCGCACTGTTAATGTCCTCAGAAAATTCCACTAAATTAGTTAGGCACGACCTGCCCTTTATGAACCCATGCTGCGTCTGCCCAATGGGACAATTTCCATCCAGATGCCTCGCTATTTCTTCCTTGATGATAGATTCCAGCATCTTCCCTACTACCAAAGTTAAGCTCACTGGCCTATAATTACCCGCTTTCTGCCTACCTTGTTTTTTAAACAGTGGTGTCACGTTTGCTAATTTCCAATCCGCCGGGACCACCCCAGAGTCTAGTGAATTTTGGTAAATTATCACTAGTGCATTTGCAATTTCCCTAGCCA
Organism: Scyliorhinus torazame; assembly: GCF_047496885.1. Taxonomy (NCBI): domain Eukaryota; kingdom Metazoa; phylum Chordata; class Chondrichthyes; order Carcharhiniformes; family Scyliorhinidae; genus Scyliorhinus; species Scyliorhinus torazame. The sequence continues at coordinate 253,565,783 of NC_092707.1, forward strand.
TCTCTTTCAGCACTCTGGGATGCATTCCATCAGGGCCAGGAGACTTGTCTACCTTTAGCCCCATTAGCTTGCCCATCACTACCTCCTTGGTGATAACAATCCTCTCCAGGTCCTCACCTGTCATAGCCTCATTTCCATCAGTCACTGGCATGTTATTTGTGTCTTCCACTGTGAAGACCGACCCAAAAAACCTGTTCAGTTCCTCAGCCATTTCCTCATCTCCCATTATTAAATCTCCCTTCTCATCCTCTAAAGGACCAATATTTACCTTAGCCACTCTTTTTTGTTTTATATATTTGTAGAAACTTTTACTATCTGTTTTTATATTCTGAGCAAGTTTACTCTCATAATCTATCTTACTCTTCTTTATAGCTTTTTTAGTAGCTTTCTGATGCCTCCTAAAGATTTCCCAGTCCTCTAGTCTCCCACTGATCTTTGCTACTTTGTATGTTTTTTCCTTCAATTTGATACGCTCCCTTATTTCCTTCGATATCCACGGTCGATTTTCCCTCTTTTTACCATCCTTCCGTTTTGTTGGTATAAACCTTTGCTGAGCACTGTGAAAAATCACTTGGAAGGTTCTCCACTGTTCCTCAACTGTTTCACCATAAAATCTTTGCTCCCAGTCTACCTTAGCTAGTTCTTCTCTCATCCAATTGTAATCTCCTTTGTTTAAGCACAAAACATTAGTGCTTCATTTTACCTTCTCACCCTCCATCTGTATTTTAAATTCCACCATATTGTGATCGCTCCTTCCGAGAGGATCCCTAACTATGAGATCCTGAATCAATCCTGTCTCATTACACAGGACCAGATCTAGGACCGCTTGTTCCCTCGTAGGTTCCATTACATACTGTTCTAGGAAACTATCGCGGATACATTCTATAAACTCCTCCTCAATGCTGCCTTTTACCAACCTGGTTAAACCAATCGACATGTAGATTAAAATCCCCCATGATAACTGCTGTACCATTTCTACATGCATCAGTTATTTCTTTGTTTATTGCCTGCCCCACCATAATGTTACTATTTGGTGGCATATAGACTACTCCTTTCAGTGACTTTTTCGCCTTACTATTCCTGATTTCCACCAAAATGGATTCAACCTTATCCTCCATAGCACCGATGTCATCCCTTACTGTTGCCCGGATGCCATCCTTAAATAACAGAGCTACACCACCTCCCTTACCATCCACTCTGTCCTTCCGAATAGTTTGATACCCTCGTAAATTTAACTCCCAGTCGTGACCATCCTTTAACCATGTTTCAGTAACGGCCACTAAATATAGTCATTCACGCGTCGCTTACCATTAATGTTTTCACTTCCCGTTTTATTCCTTTTAGTATTCCTGGTCCTATTCACTGAGCTCCCCTCAGTCACTGTACCTTGTACTGTCGCCCTTTTTGATTTTTGACTATGGCTTCTCTGCCTTACACTTTCCCCCTTACTGCCTTTTGTTTCTGTCCCTGTTTTACTACCTTCCAACTTCCTGCATCGGTTCCCACCCCCCTGCCACATTAGTTTAACTCTCCCCAACAGCTCTAGCAAACACCCTCCCCAGGACATCGGTTCCAGTCCTGCCCAGGTGCAGACCGTCCAGTTTGTACTGGTCCCACCTCCCCTAGAACCGGTTCCAATGTCCCAGGAATTTGAATCCCTCCCTCTTGCACCATCTCTCGAGCCACGCATTCATCCTCTCTATCCTGACATTCCTACTCTGACTAGCTCGTGGCACTGATAGCAATCCTGAGATTACTACCTTTGAGGTCCTACTTTTTAGTTTAACTCCTAACTCCCTAAATTCAGCTTGTAGGACCTCATCCCGTTTTTTACCTATATCGTTGGTGCCTATGTGCACCACGGCAGCTGGCTGTTCACCCTCCTCCCCAGAATGTCATGCAGCCGCTCCGAGGCATCCTTGACCCTTGCACCAGGGAGGCAACATACCATCCTGGAGTCTCGATTGCGTCCGCAGAACCACCTGTCTATTCCCCTTACAATTGAGTCCCCTATCACTATAGCCCTGCCATTCTTCTTCCTGCCCAGCTGCGCAGCAGAGCCAGCCACGGTGCCATGAACCTGGCTGCTGCTGCCTTCCCCTGGTGAGCCATCTCCCTCAACAGTATCCAAAACGGTATATCTGTTTTGCAGGGAGATGACCGCAGAGGACACCTGCACTGTCTTCCTACTCTTGCTCTGTCTTTTGGTCACCCATTTTCTATCTCCCTCAGTACCTTTGACCTGCGCTGTGACCAACTTGCTAAACGTGCTATCCACAACGTCCTCAGCATCGCGGATGCTCCAGAGTGAGTCCATCCGCTGCTCCAGAGCCGTCAAGCGGTCTAACAGGAGCTGCAACTGGACACACTTCTTGCACGTGAAGGAGCCAGGGACAGTGGACGTGTCCCTGAGCTACAACATCGCACATGAGGAGCATGACACGGGTCTGAGATCTCCTGCTATGTCTTAAGCCTTCGGTTAACTTCAACAATTACAATTTCCTCAAAATAAATTAAATAAATAAATAAACAACGAAGAAAAAAATAAATAAATATACCAATGAAAAGAAACAGAAAAACAGAAACACTACTTACCAGTCGATTACCAGGGATAAAAAGCACTTCCTCCCCACCCAGCTTCCAATTCCCACCTAGATTCAAATTCCCAAACTTACTCTTGGTTCTGTCTCACTCTGGCTGTGTCTTCTCTGGCTCACTGGGAGAACTCACTGGGAGTGAGTTTACAAGTTGCTCTTTTTAAACTGTCCTGAATTGACTCCCCTCCCCCACCTGCTTTGAGACCAAGGTAGATTTAAGTGACTGACACTTAACTGCCAACCAGTTATGTGAGTGGGTGGGGCAGCCCTTGTTAACCTACACTGCACAATTCTAGCTTAATTTAAATTAATTTAAACTCCTGAAATTTAAAAGGAGCTGCCTTACTGATTTGATTCAATTCCCACCTAGATTCAAATTCCTAAACTCACTCTTGGTTCTGTCTCACTCTGGCTGTATCTTCTCTAGCTCACTGGGAGAACTCACCAACGTGTCCATTAAATCGTGCCTCTAGTCTAACAGACCCAAACACTCTAAAGACCTCCACCCTCACTGGCCTTGACCCCCTCGCCCCCAAACAGACTGACTCGAGCTCACCATCCGACTTTCATACCTTACCCACACTACTGACTATATGCTGAGTTGCCAACTTCTCCCTGATCTTACCTGACCCAATTACACCACCCTATTCAGCCTGCCACCCTACCCCCCTTTTCCCACTGTACCCCATACCTCACCCACATACCCCATCACTTATCCTAGCCCTTACCTATTTACCTCACAGACTCTATCCACTTACCTGACACACCCTACCCTCTCATCCATGCACCTCACCCACCGTACCCACCCACCAATCCACTTACCACCTCTCTGTAGCTATTCAAAGAAGCTGTGGACATTCAAACTCTTGACTTAGCAGAATACGCAGCTAGTGCCATAAAAAAGGGGATTCCTGCCGCTGATGTCCCCGAGGTTTCCTGTTGCTCAGTCAGTTTGGAGGAATCCTCCATTGGAAGATTGCCCAGAAAAATTGGAGTAAGGTAAGCGGGTGTTCTTTTGTCCAAGAGTTCTGACCTTGACCGTAGGATTTGGGCCGTGGTTCATTGTTGTGTCTAAATAACGTTAATGACTGGAGCATGTTATTCTGCACGTACAATTTTGATACGTGTACAGCGTGTTGATTTGCGTGTTTTTTGCAGCCACAGACCTCAGCCCTGAACTGTGGTGGAAAAGACACTTCAATCCAGTCACTCAGCAATATAAACACCAAGCGTCCCCTGTCAGTGGATGCATTCTGATCTCCTCTCACAATGATGTCAGGCAGTAAAATTGTCCAACTGCGGAAGAGCTGCATTTGACATCCCCAGCACACAGCTTCCTCAGATAGCGGGGAAGTTTCAGCAAACTTTAAAAGGATTGAACACCCAGTCCTGTAAGGCAAACACACCGCTGCTTTTGATTCATGTTAACTTCTCGAGACTAAAGAAAGACTTGGCTTCATTAATTCACGAGAGAGAAAATTAATTAACTCAAGCTTTCTTGTCCTTCCCTTCAGTCATGATTGTGTGAATTGAACACTTGAGCTAATTATCAGTTTGGTTTAATTCCAGATGTATCCACACATTTTATCTCCCCTCCTCTCACTTCATTGAGACAATTATCAGCCGGAAAAGAGTTTGTCTCACACCTACGTCATATGTCCCTGTGAAATCTGAGGCCGAAACAGATATTGCTGGAGACACGCGACAACAATTTGCATTTATATAGCACCATCAGCAGAGTAAAAAGCTCACAGTGCTTCACAAGACCAGTAACAGGCAACAATTGACACTGGGCCACGATAGGAAATATCAGGCAGGTGACCAGAAACAAAGGAACATGTGGTGGGATTCTCCCAGCCCCGCGCTGAGCCGGAGAATCCCCGCGAACGGGCTACGCCGCCCTGACACCGGCACGCAATCCTCCGCATGCGGAGAATTGGCGCCATTGGCGCCAGCATGGTTGGTGCGGTGCCGGTCGCAGGCAGCTCTACGTGGCCGGCCCGCCGATTCTCCGGCCCGGATGGGCCGAGCGGCCGTAGGAAAAGAGCCGAGTCCCGCCGGCGCCGTTCTAACCTGCTCTGGGCCGGCGGGTCCTCTTTGTTTAAGGGTCGGGTGATGGCCTGTGGGGGGGAGGGTGGTCTGACCCCGGCGGGGGCCTCCGATGTGGCCTGGCCTGCGATCGGGACCCACCGATCGGCGGGCCGGCCTCTGTGGCTGGGGGCCTCCTTTCCTACGCACCGGCCACTGTGGCCCTGCACCCTGTTGCGTCGGGGCCGGCGCGTTGAAGGAGGCCTCGTTGGCGCGGATCCCGCGGCGCACAGTTTGCGCCGGGGACTGCAGCTGGAACGCCGCGAACCGCTCCAGCGCCGTGCTGGCTCCCTGTAGGGGCCAGAATTAGACGTGGGAGCGGCCCGTTCTCGCCATCGTAAAATGCGATGGCATTTAAGACGGCGTGGACACACTGCCGCAGGATTGGAGAATCCCGCCCATGGTATTCTCAGAGTGTTGGAGGAAGTTACAGAGTTGGGGTAGATTAAAACCATGGAAGGACTTAAACACAAAGGTGAGAATTTTGAAATCAAGGTGTTGCTTCATCGGGAGCACCAAGCATAGGAATGATGTGTGGTTGGGACTTTGTGTTGCTAGGCAACGGGCGGCAGAGTTTTGGATGGCGTGACATTTATTGAGGAGAAGGTGGCCATTCGGCCCATCAGATCTGCAACAACCCTCTGAAAGAGCACCCCATCTAGGCCCATGTCCCCACCCTTTCCCAGTAACCCGACGGACACCAAGGGGCAATTTAGCATGGCCAATCCACCTAACCTGCACATCTTTGGACTTGTGGGAGGAAACCCACACAGACACGGGGAGAACGTGCAAACTCACACAGACAGTCACCTAAGTTCGTAATCGAACCTGGGTCCCTGGCGCTGTGAGGCAGCAGGGCTAACCACTGTGCTACCGTGCCACCCTTGGAGGACGGCCAGAAGAGCAATAGAATGGCTGAATCTAGAGGTATCAAAGACACGGATGAGGATTTCAGTAACTGATTGGCGAAGGTAGGGATGGAATAGGTCAGTCAGCACCTGTGGAGACAGGTCTGTCCCTGTGAAATTGTTCTGTTCCTTGTAAGTTGCTGACTCAGGTCTCAGTATCTCTGAAGTGAACTGTAAATAAATAGTAATTTGATATTGCATTTCTTCTACATTAGCCTGCACATCCTAAATAACCAATTCTGACAATGTTTTGATATATATTCTTGGGATGTGGGCGTTGCGGGCTAGGCCCATTCCTAATACCACCCGAGAAGGAGGAAGTGAGCTGCCATCTTGAACCGCTGCAGTCCAATTTTAAATTAGGTTCTGTAAAGCGAGAGCATGGATCATCTTGTCTTCTTTCTTTTCAGCTTAGCTTCTTGGTCCACGATATTTCTGATTTGGGGTGTCGGTCAAAATAGAATTTTTTTCTTCTCTCTTATCACTGTACCTAAATAACTAAACTCAATTTAATAAAAACGATTTTTAAGTCTCTGCTTGTTTCCTTTTTGATGGGAACCAATATTCAGAGTTCCTAGCGAAATTCTCCTACCCGCCCCGCCACATTTCTGCCCCGACCGGCCGGCGGGAGTCTCCGTAACACCGGCCGGTCAATGGGGTTTCCCATTGTGGGGCAGCCCCACGCCGTCGGGAAACCCCCCGGCGCCGGCAAAATGGAGACGCCCGCCGGCGGAGAATGACGCCCCCTGTATTGGCTTATCAATACTCCAGCGACTGAATGACTGATCGTTCTATCCACTCGATGCACTACCGCAGGATATAACTAGGCACGAGGCCTCAGAATTCCCTGCTCTTGATTGTCTCTTTACGACGCACAGTTCCCTTCATCCCACAATGACATGAATTTTGTTAATTGTGCACAGTTTACCAATTATTTCACCTGTTATCTGTCCCCTCCACTGGGGAGAAGATGTAATTGAAATTGGATAGATTTTAATTGTTTTACTCCCTTACAAATTGCACCTTTTATAAAGGTAGCACCTGACAACGCAACTTCCGTGACGTCGGTGTTCTCCCAGTGCATCGTCAGAAACTGTAAATTAGCTTCTCCTTAAGACGTAGGAGCAGGAGTAAGCCATTTGTCCCATCGAGCTGGCTCCGAATTACAAGTTTACCCCAATTAGAGTTTGTTTATCCTTGCTTATACAGGCAGCCGGAGGGCATATCAGTGCACTGATTTGTTTGATGACTCCATCACAGCTTGTTACTTAAAATCAGGCACTTTACTCACATTCCTTTAAATAGATGCTTGGGTCTTTAACAATTTGAGCCGACTGCTGTTAGATCTGCTGTCTGACTGCTAGGTGAGGAGGTGAAACAGACTTGAACAGAGGCAGGAAGTATTCTTGCATTGGCCTCTGCTGTGACTCAGGGGTAATACTCTTGCCTCTGCCTTTAGAAGGTCGTAAGTTCAAGTTCCACTCTAGGTGCACGGGGGCAGATCATCCAAACTGATAACTCCACCATGGTACTGGGGAGTGCTGCACTGTTGGGTGTGCCATCTTTTGGCTGAGACTTCAAAAAGTTGCCTCAGCTGCTCTCTTGGTTGAACGTATAAGATCCCATGGCGCGATTACAAGGAAAAGCAGAGGAGTTCTCAACGCTGTCCCGGCCAAGGTACACCCCTTGACCAAGGCCACTAAGTCAGATTTTAGTAGGCAAGGCACTACATTCAAGCCTTTTGTTTTCATGAATTGAACAGTGTTGGGCAATATCCAGCAGCAGGGAGAGTCACAGATTCATAGTCGTAGCACCAGGAGAAGGCCATTCAGCCCATCAACACTTTGTAGAGCAATCCAGGGGCTTTTACTCCCTGGCTCTTTCCCATGATCCCGGCAATTTGTTCTCCTTCAAGAATTTTGAGGGATTCCCTTCAGCATTTATCAGTCTGTCCACAAGTCAGATGGCGACAGACTAGCGACCTGTTCCAGGAATTACTAGCTATGGAAACAGACAAAAGTCTGCTTCAGTGCACAACTAAGTGCAGGAAGAGAATGGAATACAAGACCGATAATGCAATGGGGCTGGAAAAATCTTTAAACGGACCTATTTAAAAGCTGGAGCAGGGCAACCCTGGGCCCTTTACTCGCGTTTCTGAATCTAATGGAGCCTCGTTCAGGGATTGACTTGTCAGAGATAATCATAAACTTCAACTACTCATGTTATTTGAGATATCGCTCTCCTCATTTTAATAATTCCTCGCAAATATTGGGTTTGATTCAACCGAAAAACTTCTAAAAGTGTTACTTTGGGTGAGTTTGGCAGGGTGATTCCGGCTGGCTTTTTGGGTGAGATCCGCACTGGTATTCACCCACACTTAGAGCCCAATCTAACGGAAAAGAAGAATCCGTTCTGGGCAGGATTAGTGGAATCGTTCCTGGAGGTTGTAGTGCCGGGAACAACCCCACTATCGAACGGCACTTTATTGGGGGCCTCAACGGGGATTATTGGGGGCCTCAACGGGGATCACCCTGCCGAGGCCGCATTCATGTCGCATTTCCTGCACCAAGGGGCTCCGTCAATCTCTCGATACCCACCCTCCCGCTAATCACCCAACTCACCTGTTTAGGGGTTCTTGAGGCCCCCGCACCTCACCTCATATGGGTTGGACAACCCTGGGCCCAATGCCCATTGCGGGCAAAATGCCACCAGGGCACATTCGGTGGAATTTAATGGAAAAATTTCAAAATTCATTTGTGACGGATTTTTCCCACCCCATATCCAATGGCTCTGCCCGCAAGATCCCCTCCCCCCGCTATCCAATGACATTAGGGCGCGATTCTCTGGCCTCGTTGCGCTTCCGCTTGAGCAAAACGAGGCCATTGAACAGCGGGAAAGACCAATTATGCGAACCACGCCAGGCGCCAAATAATTTGTGATAATAATAATCTTTTGTCACAAAGAGGCATACATTAACACTGCAATGAAATTACTGTGAAAAGCCCCTAGTCGCCACATTCCGGTGCTTGTTTGGGTACACTGAGGGAGAATTCAGAATGTCCAATTCACCTAACAGCACATCTTTCAGGACTTGTAGGAGGAAACCGGAGCACCCGGAGGAAACCCACACAGATACAGGGAGAACGTGCAGACTCCGCACAGACAATGACCCACGCCGGGAATCGAACCTGGGACCCTGGTGCTGTGAAGCAACGGTGCTAACCACTATGCTACCGTGCTGCCCTCTCCCGATGTAACCGCAATGCTCCTGAAGGCGAAATCGGGCTCCCGCCATAGTGTGGTGAGAAACCAATTATCACCATTTAAGCCCTATTTCCATACAATTAACGAGAGACACCCCATATCCAACGGCCTCCCATCATTCAGCGGCCTCCCCAGCAACTGGTCACACTGACGCTGAGAAGTACTCTTTTTTTAAAATGTGAACCTGGCAAAAGGGCTTCTGTGGGGCTATGAGTAGCAATCTTTGCTCACAGGTAAAGAGCCTGGGGCGTTGGGCTTGCCACCCCAGTTTTCAGCGGCGGGTGGGGCATCCTCGGCTGGATGGTTGGGACCAACCTCCGCAGGGACGGGTCGCCGTGGGAAAGGAGGGAGGGGGGCCGCTGGGTGGGGCAACCACACGCGGCTCCATCATGCCAAGCCCTGGATAGTGTGGACCCGTACCATGTAGCATGAGGGAGTCATTGCCTAGCAACCCAATCAGACCGCGATGCCTGGACACTGTGCTTGAACACTGTGGGAGGCAACACCACACACGGAGCAGCCAAGAACCGAACACCCAGGGGGTGGGATTTGGCTGCGGGGACACATCCACGGCCGGAGGGTGGGTGAGTGCAGCAGGGAGAGGATCAGCGCCAGGTCCAGTGAAGTTATGTGCGGGTGTCTGTGGTACAGGGTCTGGGGTTTGTTGAGAGGGGATCGCTGTGGCCGGGAGTGCGTGGACTGGGCGTTCCGGATGTGGTGGAGGGATCAATGGGGAATGGAGGGTCCTGGGGTGGGAGCTATCGCTGTTTGTCCGTCTAACACCCTCTCCCAATGCCTTGCAGATATTGAACGGTATGGACGATATTTTGGACAGGCCCTAGTGGTGCTGTCGGTAGGCTAGGCGGCCAGATGCCGGAGTCGGTGGCGACAGCAGCATCTGCAGATGCTCGAGGCAGCGGCCCACGTGCAGGGACCCACCCCACACCCAGAAGACCCAGCTGACCACAGGCCAGGGAGGGAGCCAGAGGGTGAGCCCGTGACTGGCCAGGGTGTACAGCCATTACTGGTCCTTTGAATAAATGAAAAGCTGACGGTACAGCACCTATGTCATGTCCTCGGGGACATGGAGGAGGAGGAGGACATCCGCTCCTGGTGGCCGTAAAGCTCACTGCAGCCTTGAACCTTTAAGCCTTGGGATCCTTCCAGGGCTCGAGCGGGGTCCTGTGTGACATCTCGGAGGCCACAGCCCACTGGTGCATCCAGATGCCCTGTTTGCCTGGGTGGAGAACTATATAAACTTTGACATGGACAAAGCCCAACAGGATGCCTGGGCAGCAGGTTTCTCCGCCATCCCCGGGATGCCCCATGTCCAGGGGGTAATGGATGACACATGTCTCTTTGTGGTCATCCGGCCACCTGGGAGTGCCCTACGTCAACAGGAAGGGGTTCCACTCCCTGAACATACAACTCATGTGTGACGACCACATGAAGATCATGCACGTGTGTGCACACTTCCCAGGCAGTGTGCTAGGTCGAGGAGGGGGGGGGGCATTGGTGTCAACTCACCATGCTGCCCAGTGTAGATTGTTGACCATCTTCCGACACTCGAGGCCAGTCCTCCTGGTCACATTCCCCAAGCTGACTGCCACTTCGTCCCAGGAGGCACTGGCCGCCCTGTGGAACCCTCGGGGGAACAGATCATCCCTCCTGGCCTCCACCGCATCAAGGAGCCTCCCTAGGTACGCGTCTCCAAATCTTGGGCCGGTTTTCTCGGCGCCATGGCTGCGAGCCGAGTGGGATTGGCTATGCAAGTGCTGTTTAAGTGCTTCCCGATCTTGTTAAAGGGGTGCTGGCGAGCACAGTCACGGCAAATCAGGTGGCAAGCCTTCATTTGTGGCGTGAAGCCCATGGGGCCTTGTTAAATGGACCAATTAAGGTTGAATACCGTTGCCAGCCACACTGGGCCGAGCACCGGGAAGTTCACGTCAGTTCCCGCTCACTGCCACACTTAGAAATCTTTCCGGAGAATCGCACACTTAGTCACATTTTCTGGGCCCTGGGAAGTTTCTCACCGGTTTAGCCCACACTTAGAATTTTTTTCAGCACTGGGGAGCTGAATTCAATTGGGCCGCCATTTTGAAAAGGGTGCCCCGATCTTTAAGTGAGCTTGTGGATCCCCACACCCCTCACCCATGGTTAATGTCACCCCCTGTTATGACCCCCTATGGGGACAGAACTTGTATTGCATCATACACTTCAGAGCATGAGCTACCCAGGTGACTAGGGGGTGGAGCTTCCTCCCAATTGGAGGAACTCCCTATAGGATATGAACCTCAACCTGGAAGCAGTTCGAAGAAGGTGACCCTGCGAGGAGTGGAGAGGAGTGATTGCTGTATCTAGTGTGAGAATAAAAAGAGTTGTATCCTGTCAACCTGGCCTCTTGTGGAGTCTTTGCCTCCATCTACAACACTCCCCACACACGCGGGCACAACCACCCAACACCCAAGTGAGGACATCCCACTATGGGGTCCATGGGGCCCACTATACGGGGCTGTTTAGCAGCACAGGGCTAAATCGCTGGCTTTGAAAGCAGACCAAGGCAGGCCAGCATCACGGTTCAATTCCCGTAACAGCCTCCCCGAACAGGCGCCGGAATGTGGTGACTAGGGGCTTTTCACAGTAACTTCATTTGAAGCCTACTTGTGACAATAAGCGATTTTCATTTCAATTCATTTCATTTCATGGGGCTGATCCCTCTTCAGATCCCCCCACCCTCCATGCACCCTTGCAGGCCCCCTCTCCTTCCAGGACCCCCACTCATCTCCCTCACCACAACCTCCCAGAGGCTCCTACTTACCTGCCTCCCCCCCCCCCCCCCACTCTTCAAGCCCCTCATCTACCCTCCTTTCATGGACATGGCCCCCCTTGGGCCCTGACCCTTGGCAGTGTCCCCTGGCAATCTTGTACTGTCACCCTGGCAGTGCTTCTGCTAGCTTGGCACAGCCACCTGGGCACTTTGGCAGTGCCCAGGAGCCAGCTGGGCAGTGCCAAGATTCCCGCATTCCAGGGGGATGGCCAGGGAGCCTCTTTGCACTGACTCTGACCACCCAGGGGTATCGGTGACCCAGGAGAGACCCCCCCCCCCCAGGTTCCGTTCTGCCTAGTCCATGTTTGTGTGGACCAGCACTGAACGGTGCCTCGCTACAGCCTCCTTGGGTAGGTCCCGGGTAAGTCTGCCTACGCAGGTTTGGTCATGCCCTGTTTGGTCATGATTCCGATTCTGACACCCCGAGGGACATGGGTAGATCCCAGAAGGCCGGAAGGTTGCCGGGAAGCCTGCAAGAGGCCTCTCCCGGCAGCTACTGGCTGCGTTGCACTCGAGCGAGAGCGCAAATTGGCTTGTAGATTGTGCCCATTGGCACTGACAGCCTGGCAGTGCCACATGGACATCCTGGAAATCCCAGATTGGCACCATCAGAGTGCCAGGGTGACCAGATGGCATCCCCAGCGTACCACCCTGCCAAGATACCAGCCACCTGGGGATCTCTGATCTCCTGGGAGACGCCCCCAAGTGACATTCCGCCTAGTCCCCCTTTGTGGGGACCAGTGCTAAAGCTGGTTCGAGCTGGTGTCGGCAGAGTTCAATGAGCTTTTAGAAACAGTTTCTCCTTATAGATCCTACCTAACCCCTTTGTCATTTGTAAAACCTCCATCGGGTCTCCTCTGAGCATTTACTTTTCCCAGGGCAAGTATTTCTGGCTTTACAGTACCGTGAACACCGGAAGATTAAAGCTTCAGTCACCTCAGGATTGAGTCACTCAGTTGTGTGGAGAGGTGACAGAAATTAGGATTTGGCAGAGTTCCAAGAGGTTTTTAAAATTAAGAAGGGTTTTGATAGTTTTCCTAGCAATTGGATCAGTAACCATAGGATGTGAGCTCAAGATAATTGGCAAAAGGATAAAGGAAACTTTTATTTTAACGCAGTAATGATGATCTTCAGTGCTTTACCCAAACTTCCAAAAGACAACAGGATAGTTACAGAAAAAGGAAACAAAACGAAGGGTTATGATGGAAAGAGCATGAGTGTCGGGTTAATTGACGCGCTTTTAAAAATGTTAATTCAGGCATCATTGTGCTGTGAAAGAATATTTAATTATCTAACTGATAAACAAGTCGATGTTTATTCAAGTAGCTGCCGTTCTCCAGCAAGAAGCCTTGTTTCATGAGGGTGCAAGTTGGAGACTTGGTGTTCTGGTGCTTTGGATCTCTCTGCCCCTGGGACTCGTATCCTGTTTGAGTAAAGTTCCCCCTCTCACAGTAGGACCGCTACAGAAATCCACACCAAAGAATGCCCGTCCCTGTTAAACTTCTTCTTTGAATTGCCAGGTACGATATTATGAATCTCCAAATCGCAGAGGACGGTGTGTATGACTACGTTAATATTGGGACGTGGTATGAAGGGTTGTTGGACATTGACGACAACAAACTTCAGATGAACATGACAACGATGGTGCTCTCTGTCTGTAGCGAACCCTGCACCAAAGGACAAATCAAGGTGGGTCCACCCAGCACTTCCGTCAAAATCACCTGTGAAAGGATTGGGGTGGTTGGATTGCTTCTGAAGGTCAACACCCAACTTGCTGAGATTGGCGATCACTTTCTCAACACTTGGCTTCACTGTCATTCAAAGGGACACACAATGAGTGGGGTTATGTCTCTCGGTTGTTGATGTCAGGTTGTCATCTTGAAATTTAGCTGAGTGCTTTCTAGCAGTTCTAGTTTTCATTAAAGGGATCTCCGTCCTGTTTCAATAGGTTATTCGGAAGGGAGAGGTGAGCTGCTGCTGGATCTGCACAACTTGCAAAGAGAATGAGTACATGCAGGATGAGTTCACGTGCAGGGCCTGCGAGCTAGGCTGGTGGCCGAATGGTGACCTCACAGGTAATGATTCTCTTGGGAATGTCGCCCAAGGTTCATGCAGTATTTTTGACAGCATGCATGGGTGTAAAGGAAAAACCCATTGGCAAGATTTTGAAGAAGTGTAGGACAGTTCTCCCCAGTGTCTTGGTCAATATATTTCTCACAAAGCAACATCAGTAAAACAGGTAATCACATTGCTGTATACAGGTAGGATGTCACATTTCCTGCAATGGAACAATGACTATGCTTCATTATGTCCATCCTGAGGTCATGAAAGGAGCTATCGAAACCAAGTCTTTCCGTCTTTATCTGTCTTAAAACTAAGGTATGTTCCACAATTTAGTGCTTTGCAAGACCCGAAGTGTGTGTTTCAGGAATCAAGACATCAGCTTCACTCAACAGATGATTACACTCTGTAACCGGTGACACTATCCCAGTTTTCAGCTGAGCAAAGGTAGGGGCCAGAATTCTCCGTCCAATTGTTGGTGGCGGGTCCCGCTGGCAGCGCACCCCCATCCGCAAGTTTCCCAGCGGCGTGGGGTGACTTCAATGGGAGTTCCCATTGACAGCGGCAGGAACGGAGAATCCCACTTCAGGAGAACAGCGTTCTGCTGAGAAACACGCGGCTGGGAGGCTGGAGAATCCTGCTCAGGATGGATTTTTACATGGATTGTGCATCTTTAATATTTCTCTTTGCTTTTTATTGATAACAAAATGTGGATATTTTGTTCCCTGATTCCTCTCCCCCCAACCCTCTTCACAATGCTGACTTTTACTGGAGTAATTAACTCATGGTCAGCAGCTCCTCAAATGACCAATTTTAATTGAAATAGACGTCACAGCAAAGGAATCGGCCAGTCACCCCAACAGTTCCATGAGTTTCTGCTCCATACGAGCCTCCTTCCAACCTACTCCATTACCTTCATCACCTTTTATTCCTCTTGCCCTCATATGTTTATCCAGCATTATAACATGATTTCCAGGTCCGACTCGAATGCCTGACAGTGGCTGCAGCGTGCAATCTTTTTTTTAGAAAACATTTTATTAGGGTGATGCGACCATCAATTCACACGAGACAGAGAGTTGAAGTGAACAGTGGTTTTAATCAGCTAGAACAGTGCCTGCCTGCGACTGCCCTGCACTGAGAGCCGCCTACAGGGCAGCAGATCTATATACCTCCCCCGAGGGGGCGGAGCCCACAAGGGCACCAACATGATACAGTACGGTGTAATGTGATACAATGGTCCATAGGTGGAGCCCACAAGGACAACAACATAGTACAATTTTATACAGTGGTGAATGGTTGCCGTAATATATTTGTAGTTTTTATAATAATAACGATAACAGCAACATGAACATGGTACATAAATCAATTCCAACCCTGTCCCATTCTTCGTACCCCTAACAGTAAGACAATAGCCCAGCAGCCCCCCACCCCACCCCCCCACCCCCCCACCCCTCCCGCCCCCTAGATTTCTGCCTCTGCTGACATTTTAACTTTCTCCGAGAAAGTCGACGAATGGCTGCCACCTCCGGGCGGCAGTGTGCAATCTTGACCAGAGTATTTGGAGAGTGACCAGTTAAGAGTTTACACCGAAAGGCCATTAGGGTACTGCCTATCCTTAAACTGAATGTGGGCCAACTCTGCCGCTGAAACCTCCGGTGATGATGAAAAGCACACCATAAATGCAAGTCTTTCTTTCCTTCGCATATATTTCAATATCCAAAACAGATATAGATGAGGGAGGCCATTTTGTCCACCTTGGGTCACCTTTAGAATTTGTCTTCACAACCAATGAAGTACATCTTAAGTGCAGCCATTATTGCTGAGCAAGAAAACACAGTAGCTAATTTTCAGCAAGCTCCCGCACAAATAGTAAAGTGACAACCACCCTTTCAATCTATTTTCGGGATGTTAGTTGAGTGATGGGTGTTGCCCAGAACACCAGGAAGGACTGAGATTCTCCCAAATTGGTACCCTTGGCATATCTAACATCCCCCAAGCCCATCGAACAGCCCATCCGCTGCTTCAGTACCGCGCTGAAGAGGTCAGCCTGGATTTTGAACCACATATTGAAATATCCTGACCACCATTCTTTTTCTTCACTCAGACAAGGGTGTGTTGCTGGAAATGACAGCCAGAATCTTGTGCCCAATTTGCAGCAGGCATAAAAGGAGACAGGGAGGGTTTTTGGACCAAAATCTCGCAAGAGCCAAAGAACAAGATTTGCTCCCTTGAGATCTCGCGATGCAATCATCCCTGCCCCTGCCAATGATGCATTGGAGTTTGCGCCCTACAATGACGAACCCCATTTAAATACATTTTAATATCATTAACGGCCTTCCCCACTGTATCGTTCCCCACCCCCCCCATCACATTCAAATTTCCCGCCAACGTGACGTCACGTCACGTCGCCGAGATTTGGACCAACATGAACCTGGTGAAGAGAACCCGCCGGGGGTGCACAGGTAAGGACAGCCCTCAGGAGGGAGAGGGACATGCCCTGGCACTGTCCGCTGGCATTGTGGGGTGGTGCCAGGGGAGCATCTTTTGGGGAGATCCATGGGGCGGGGTGGGGGAGGGGGGAGGTTCCTGGGATGGCCGATCTCTAGAAGGCTGAGATAAATGTGGTGGGAAAAGCCATCAGCAGGCAGCACACTGCTTTTCCCACCCAAAACAACACTTAGTTGAAAGAAAATGCAAAATTCCACCCAACATTAAAACAAGCAGCGGGATTCCCTGCTCCTGAAACTAAGTGTTGATGCTGGGGCAAAATTAGTGGAGTTCCAGCACCTGCAGGTGCAGTTGGAGAACTCCAACCGCATGCAGTAGCAGAAGGTGGTGCTGACCATGCGTGCCACTCAGGGTGGCGTCCGTGGCGGAGGCCTTGCGGGCGAAGGTTTCGGCCGTGGGTCAGGATATCCAAGGCTTGGCGCAACCTGTGCAGGCGGTGGCCAAGGTCTAGGACAGGGCTTCCCTCTCACAGGCAGCCATGTGCCAGAGCTATCTGGACATTACAGCGGCGCTGCTGAGCGTGGCCCAGTCGCAGGAGGCCATGGCTGAGAGCATCGGCTGCATTGCCCAGGTGCCCCAGGCATCACCTGAGAAGCAGGGTGGGCACCACACCACCTGGGGCACCGAGCAGCAACCGGGAATGGGCAGAAATTGTGAGTGGGATTGGCCCAGGGGCCGCAGTTCAGCCAGCGCTTACTACTGACCGCTCCGGTGTCCCACCCCCACCTCACCACCCTAAGGGTCGATGGTACCGTGTGATGGAATGGCCAGCTTGCATGCAGGGATCACTCGGGTGGACAGTGGAAAGTGATACTGTGGGCAGGAGTCAGACGTTGTCGAACAATGCGGAGCACCAGAGCTCATCGCAGAGCGGGTTGGCATCAACCTCCATCCCACGGGCCAGACCCGCTGTTACTGCCAACGCAGGACCCACACCTCGTAGCGAGGCAGGTAGTCATCACGGACGAGGGTTACAGGCGGGGGGATGGAGGAGGGAAGGGGGGGAGGTGTGGAGGTGGCCACCCACCCAGTCGGTGAACCTGGAGGCGATTAGAGCAACCTGTGCGCATTGGGCCCTGGCGCACACATTCTGCGGCCTCCCATGCCTGCTTGGGCCCATGTCCTGCCCATTCTCGCCCTACCCCGCATCCTCCTCGTTGGACGAGGACTGGCGTTCATCCTCCTCCTCCAGCATGTCGCTCCACTGCTGTGCCATGTTGTGGAGGACGCAGCAGGCCACCGCGATGTGGGTGACCCTCCCAGCGCTATACTGGAGGAACCCTCCAGTATAGCGCTAAACCACATCTTCAGGATGCCGAAGCATTGTTGTAGCGGGTCTCTGCGACGGTCTGTGGCCTCCGAATAGGCGTCATCAGCCACGACCGCAGTTGATGACCCTTGTCGCCCAAGAACCAGCCCCCCCTCCGGGGGTGCACTTCGATGAGGCCAGGAACCGTTGAGTGTGCCAGGATGCAGGTGTCGTGCATACTGTCCGGGTATCGGGCACAGGCATGTATGGTGCGCATCTGATCGTCACACACTGATGCACTATTAATTACGACGAGACGAGAGTAGAGAGTAATCGAGGCTTTATTACACAGAGATGTGTGGCCTCCTCCAGCTGCTGCCGAAATGGCTGCAGTTCGTAGAGCACACACATTTATACTCCACCTACTGGGCGGAGCCAGGAGGCAGGGATCTACCCCCATACCTGTAGTACAGGGGCCTTACCGTAATACCCATAGAGACAATATAATACAACAGTGGTGACTATCACACACACCAGCTGCACGTTCATTGAATGGAACTCCTTTTGGTTTGGAAAGATTGGCTTGTCATCTGCAGGTGCTCATAAGGTGTCATGCGTCCCGTTGATCAGCCCCTGGACCAGGGGCACCTTGGCAATGACGGTGAACTCGCAGCCTGGGCATCCTGATGGGCTCGAACTACATTGAAATGGCCGAATGGGCATATAGGGCCTCTGTGACAGCACGGATGCACCTGTGTGCAAAGCTCTGTGAGATTCCAGACAAGTCCCCACTCAGCGCCTGAAAGGACCACGTGCCCCGAAGTTCAGGGCGACCGTCACCTTGACGGCCACCTGGAATGGGTGGCCTCTCCCATTCCCCCATGGTGCCAGGTGCACCATGATCCGACAGATATGTTGCACTGTGCCTAGACTCAGTCGGAGTCTTCAACGGCATGCCCGGTCTGGCAGGTCCTTGAATGACAGGTACTGCCGGTAGACGTGGCACCACCTTTGCAGCTCCTCCTCCTCCTCCACCTTGGCTTGTTGGTCAGTCGGCTCTCCATCCTCACCGGCTGCCTCCTGTTCCTCTGGGGCAGTCTCCGCTGCTGCAGCTTCCTCCTCCGTGAACAGCTCCAGCTCGTACAGCCGTAGTGCATCTGTAGGGCTGTGGCGACTAGGAGGAAGGCCACCATTGCTGGTTGAATTCCAATATCCATTGTCTGCAGGGGGTGAAAAGCCGACATATTAGCATGGTGCGTACCCCCGTGCCCAACCAGGTCCAAAGGGCTATATGGTTGCCCCGGCTGGCAGTGCAGAGTCTGCTCCGCAAGTAATCCCCCCCCCCCACCCAGCCAGCCTGGCCGATCAGGAACAGCAGCCCACGGTCGTGCCTCCCCATGTCCTACCTCCTCTCTCTCCCTCACAGTCGCACAACTTGTTTCCCGATTTTTAAAAGCACAAGTGAACCTCGCCATCGGGAATTCCCCCGGTGAAGACGGAACATCGCGGAAGCTCCCGGAAAATACCGTGTCAGGCCCGCTAATGATATGCCAACGGTGTTTACTGTACGTGTGGAGTAGAATGCATTGACGCCGCTGGCGAGGCAGCGGAGAATTGCGATTTGGCGTCAAAACCGATTCTCCGTCCAATCACGTTTCCTGATTTCGGTGTCTGCTGACTGAGAATTCCGCCCATGGAAATTGCACACAATTCTGATTTTTAAAATTCCTATAATGCACCCATAGAGTTGGTTAATTAATGCCTGCGGGGAATTTGCACCAATCAAGCCTGCCTTTCTGCCTGAGGCTGCAGCTGAACATTTCCCCTGTGTGTATTGCATGTTTTTGTGCGCGTGCACACACCTATACATGCGTGAGGTGAAACTGAAAATTCCAGTGCGCACTGGGAACTCCCACATTGCATGACAACCAAGTGGAGAAGCTGCATTGCTCTTCCAGCCAAAATATGCTGTGAGCTTGAGAGAGGGTGTGAGGATGTTCACCCTACCTGCCTCTGTGGAACTAGCACATCTACAGTGCCCTGGGTCAAAGATAGGTGGCAGAAAGGAGGAGAAACTCATTTTTGCTTGATAAGATGTTCTTAGAGGTCATTAAGGAGCAATCCATGCAGCATTCCCCAGCTGCACAGTAAAATCCCACTATTTTATAGCAGCCCGGAAACTCTGGGCGGGATTCTCCGAGCCTCCGGTCGAAAACACGCTCGGCGCGGGGGCGGAGAATGGGAATCAGACCCGCGATCGGGTCCGATGCCTTCCCGTGATTCTCCGGGGACCGGAGATTCGTCACCAGTCGTGCGCGCTTGGTCAACGTGGCGTCGGTCGGGGGCCGTTGAAAGAGGTTCACTCATGGTTCCACCCGGCAGGAGCACGGAGTGACGGCTGCAGACCCAGTCCGCTGCTGCCCTGGTTGGGGGGGGGGTTCCGTCACCGATGGGGAAGGGGGGCCCTCCAGGACGGCCAGGCTCGCGATCGGGGCCTATATTTACGGGGCCAGCCCGCTGTGTGGGTCCACCATGTTACGCGGACCGGCCGCCGGAGCTGCAAGGATTATTCCGGGGCCCTGCTAGCCCTCTTCAAAACGGAGAATCACTCTGGACTTGCTAGGAGATTCACACCCGTTTTCTCGCGGGCGTGGGGACATAGCCCCATTATCAGAGAATTCTGCCCTCCGTCTCCACTCACAATGTGCTGGCTCAGAATATTAGTGTGGTCCCCCTCCTCACATGCTCGAGTTGCACGCAGTATTCTGACAGGTGACTGGAAGGCAACAATTGTACAAACCTCATTGAAACATTAAATCATTTCGAAAAAAAACATTGAGGAAAGTGCAGAATAGGCAGCCGATTGGCTACGCCATTATGTAACCCACAGTCAAGGTCAAATAGCACCGTCAAAGTTCCCTATTTGAATGCACTATGTTAGACTTAGACTTAGAACATACAGTGCAGAAGGAGGCCATTCAGCCCATCGAGTCTGCACCGACCCATTTAAGCTCTCACTTCCACCCTATCCCCATAACCCAATAACCCCTCCTAACCTTTTTGGTCACTAAGGGCAATTTATCATGGCCAGTCCACATAGCCTGCACGCCTTTGGACTGTGGGAGGAAACTGGAGCACCCGGAGGAAACCCACACAGACATGGGGAGAACATGCAAACCCCACACAACCCCAGGAATCAAACCTAGCTCCCTGGCACCGTGAGGCAGCCACGGCCCTTGCACATTCCGACAATGCCAATGAAGGAAGTGGTCTATATGTTTCAGGCTGGGTTGGAAAAATGGGCCTTTCTTCCTTGTCGCGCAGCCATTTTCTTTGGAACTACCCAGAAGTGGGAGCATGAACTTTGCTATCTACAAATACCCGGTGGCCTGTTATTGATCGATAGTTCTGAGATTATGGTTGGTTGTTGTTGGCCTGATCACATTCCCAGGAAATACATATTTCGAAGCCCTACCTTTAGTTCCATCAAAATGTGTACTTTTCTATTTTTCAAAGAGAAAGAAAGTATTGGGCATTAGACTTTACAAACCACTGATAATTGGTATTGAGTTAACTAGTTGCTTTATATGTTGACTTTGTATACACATCCCGAGCTGCTTCATAAGAGTGCTAGCAGACCAAGATTGACATTGAGTTACATTGAGATGTTAAGGACCGACGACCAAATTACTCATAATTTCTGAACCTGTTTTTCCATATTTTTTTCCTCTTCCACAGATTGTAAGAGAATTGATGTGAAGCACTTGAGTTGGAGTGATGTGGAGTCTGCTATCGCTGTGGTCTTCTCCTGTTTAGGGATCCTTGCTACTATGTTCGTCACTCTTATCTTCGTTCTGTACAGGGATACGCCAGTGGTCAAGTCCTCCAGCCGCGAGCTCTGCTACATCATCCTGGCTGGCATCTTCCTGGGGTACATCTGCCCGTTCACGTTACTGGCCAAACCAACTCTAGCCTCCTGCTACTTCCAGAGAATCCTGGTTGGGCTCGCTGCTGCCATGTGTTACTCTGCCTTGGTTACCAAAACCAACCGTATTGCCAGGATCTTGGCTGGCAGCAAGAAGAAGATCTGCACCCGCAAGCCCCGGTTCATGAGTGCCTGGGCCCAGTTGGTGATCGCTTCCATCTTGATCAGTGTTCAGCTGACCATAGTGGTCACACTGCTGATCCTGGAGCCCCCTACACCGGTCCTTTCCTACCCGAGCATCAATGAAGTCTTCTTAATCTGCAACACCAGCAACCTGGGCGTGGTAGCCCCTCTAGGGTACAACGGGCTTCTCATCATGAGCTGCACCTACTACGCCTTCAAGACCAGGAACGTACCTGCAAACTTTAATGAAGCCAAGTACATAGCTTTCACCATGTACACAACGTGCATCATATGGTTGGCCTTCGTTCCGATCTACTTTGGCAGCAACTACAAGATTATCACTACCAGTTTCTCGGTCAGCTTAAGCGTGACTGTGGCCCTGGGTTGCATGTTCACCCCAAAGATCTACATCATTATCGCCAAGCCGGAACGCAATGTCCGTAGCGCCTTCACCACTTCAGATGTCGTGCGCATGCATGTAGGCGACGGGAATGCTGCCTGTCGGTCCAACAGCCTGCTCGACATGTTTAGGAGGAAGAAAACGGTGGCCGGCAATGCAAGGTAAGCAGCCCAGGTACGAACACTTCAGTGCCCACTAAGTGCCGTGTGGAATCTTATGTTCTCGAATTGAGTGGCCCATTTCCTGCATGCAACCATCTCTTCCATGTTTAGCTTAGGCTGTCACCTCCATGTGTCTCCTGCTCTGGAGTCTCATGAAATGTAGAGCAGTGTAGTAGTTATTGTACTGGATTTGTATCTCTAGAAGTTCTGAGTTCAAATCCCGTCATGGTAAGTTAGGAAATTGGCACTTTGAACAATTGTCTTAAACTGCCAGATTGTGCCAACTGGTTCACCAAGATCTAGTGATATGGGAACCTATTGCCCCTACCTCCTCTGCCTCCATGTGACTCTAGTCATACACAATGGGAGCTTTAGTGCCCACAGAGGAGCTGGTGAGGCCCACATCCCAAAATTAATAGCACATCACAGCGCAGATGGGGTCCATTTGGTCCCTGTGCCACTGGGAGGGCAACCTGTATGCATTGAGTCTCTGGTGTCAGCCTATCTATGAAACTCAAACCCTCACCGCCAGGCCGCACCAGTCATGGTCCTATCAATCTCCTGACTTTGCCCAATTTTCCCTTGTCTGAAAAATAATCTCTGACCAAAGCATTCCAAGCTCCAGTAACCCCGAAAGAACAAATTTCTCCTAATCTCTTTCTCTTGATATCTATTTCAAATTACATCATTGCCTCACAATTCAGTGGAAAGTCTTTCATTATTCTTTCTGTCAAAACTGCATAATTTAATGCATAACTCTTTTATATCACAGAATCACTGCAGATTTTATAGAATAGTATCCCTGCAGTGCAGAAGGAGACCGATTGGCCCATCAAGTCTGCACCGACCTTCCAAAAGGGAACCCTACCAAGGACCATGCCCCCCCCCCATGCTAACCCCGTAACCCAGTAACCCCACCTATCCTTTTGAATACTAAGGGGCACTTTAGCATAGCCGATCCACCTTATCGGCACATCTTTGGATTGTGGGAGGACCCGGAAGAAACCCATGCAGACACAGGGATTACATGCACACAGTCACCCAAGGTCGGAATCGAACCCGCGTCCCTGGCACTGTGAGGCAGAGGTGCTAACCACTGTGCCACCGTGCCACTCAAGACTTTATTCTTTTATGGGATGTGGCGATTGCTGGCAAGACCAGCATTTGTAGCCCATCCCTAATTGCCCTTGAACTGAGCGGGTTGGCGAGCCATTTCACAAACTAGTTAAGAGTCAACCACATTTAAGTAGGTCTGGAGTCACGTGTCAGCCAGACCAGGGAAGGCAGCAGATTTCCCCCCCTGAGAGATATTAATGAACAAGATGGGTTTTTACAACAATTAACAAAGGTTTCAGGGTCACCATTACTGAGACTAGCTTTTCAATTCCAGATGTTTTAATTGAGTTTAAATAGCACCAGCTGCCGTGGTGGGATTTGAACTCATGCCTCCAGCTCTTGGCCCTTTGGATTACCTGCCCAGTGACATTATTTTTATGCTATTGTCTCCCCCACAAACCTCTCTAAGCCCCCAACTGATCTTCTCTTAGCCTTCTATACAGCAGTGGAAATAGTCTGCGTCTTACATCTCACCCGGCAACAACAGCATTTGTCAAGAAACGTTATTCATTTGTCCCTGGATTTTCCAAACGGACTATTGCGGTTAATTTCCCGATATGCATTCCCAGTGGGTGTGGCTGCACACCAGAATCAAGCAATAGAAAGTTTACCCTTTAATAATGGCATTAACCCTCTGTCCCAAACATATTGCACCGTCATCAATAAGTAATTTTATCCTTTTCAGGGTGAGATTTGCCTTTCAGGTAGATCAAGTTGATAAGGGCTCTGACAGCCCGTCATTCCTCTCCGAGTCCAAATTAAACTCTCTGATTCCTTTAACCATTTCCATCTCTTTCACAATTCATTTTTCAATTTCTCCAGCCATGCCACCACATCTGTCTGTTTATTACTCCTGCTGGTCCCCTGGCCTTTTATTCCATGTGTTCAATCTTGCTTTTAAATCTCTCCCATTCCTTCCCACCGCCACAAGTTGCTTGGGTTTTTTTTGTTGCACATTTTCCAATTCTTGAAATCAATATCCCCGCAAGTCCACAGCAGCCTGGAAGGTACGTCATGGACCTTGTCCTTTGATAAATGCTCTGTGTGCTGCTCCTCGCACCGTTAACAGTGGCCTCCCCATCTCTCTTGTCTCCTCATCATTAGCTGATGGCTGCTTTAAAAAATGTTCCCAAATTCTCAGTGTGGGCTGCACATCGTGAGTCTCTGTGTAGTATCCCTCTAAGGAGGAGGAAGGCATCTCAACTGGTTCTGAACCTTCCCTCAACTCGACCTGTATCTATACCTACATCTCACGTTTACTTGTGACCCATGCCAAAGTCCCAGAAACTTGTCCAGCTCTTTCACTTATTCTCACGCACACCCACTGTTTGGAAAACAAAAGAAGCCTCATTTAAGGTTTGTGTCTTAAATCACATTCAGCTAAATCTTTAAAACAAGTGGCATTGAAGCAAAAGGATATTACAACTGCTAATGAGCTAGGCTTTGATGCTGTTTTCCCAGAGCTGTACACAATACACAAATTGTTAGCCTGTCAAAGCAATTGATGATCACCTTCACACCCATTGTGATGGGAAGTCACTGGTCCCAATCATTTGACCATGGTTCTCTTGCAAGTCTATCCTCTGGTCATAAAAAGGGGTAAGACAGGGACCTATTGGCAACGGGTCAGGTTTGAAACAGAATCTGCAAGGACAAGTTTTGACCATATTCAAAAGGAAAACACAGAATAGTAATTTTGTTTGAGTCAAACAAGGTGACTAATCTGAGGAAGTGTAGCTTGTTCATTATTTGTATGTTATAATGCAAAGATAAATGGTACAGATTAAATCACACAAAAATGATCCTAACTATTTTTGTATGTTCATAATCTGTGGAATAAAGCACCTTCCCTTATATAACTTTGTTTTACCAGTTGTTTTCTCAGTTCAACATTGGAAAAAGTAAAGTCGCCATAGTCCCAGATGAACATAGGCTGCTTTCCCCTTTGTGGGGGGAGAGCTGCCTGGTGGTGATTTAACCTGAGGATCACCACACCTCAGGCGAAGTTGAGAAGGCAGGGTTTTCATGAATAACCTCAGCCGGTGCAGGGTTTGAACCCGCTCTTGGCCTTGCTCTGCATCACAAACCAGCTGTCCAGCTAACTGAGCTAAACCGGCCCCTTTGGAAAAAGTAAGGGAGACCCAATGAGCAACAGACATGAATATCTGGTTCACATCGCAAGGGGGAATGAGACAACCTGCGTTATACTATTATATGGCTAGATGTACGGGCAGGCTCCTGAATGAAAGATGCTCAGGCCACTAACAGAGCGACTTACATCATTCACTCAAGAGTAAAGTCATTTTTTAAAGAGTGTAATCCACACACCAGCAGGGCTAAGATACAAACTGCAACTTACAATTGAGAGTCTTGGCACACTGAAAGGATTTCACAGATAAAATCATTATAACAACCTAAATGCATGACACATGGCCAGTCACTGCCACATAATACAGGCTGCAGATTGATCTGCCACCAGTATGTACTTCTCCGTCAAGTTACAACACCGTCAGACTTGCGTCCCTGCTTACATAACACAGCTGCACATAATACAAGGACGAAGTGGAATCAGGAGCAGGTCGTAAATCATAAACGTTTGATTTCCTTTGAGGAGAGCACGCGTGAGCATCCTTCCATGGGGGAAATAGGGGAAGGTTAATGCAACGGACATCCCTCAAGCTCCAGAGCAGTATCATCCCACGTCATGTTCCCCTTCTCGCTCAACCAACCCACAGAAGTACCATGCAATACAGGCTCTGTTTGAAGGTTACAGCCAGCATTCCTACATTTAGAACATAGAACATAGAACATAGAACAATACAGCGCAGTACAGGCCCTTCGGCCCACGATGTTGCACCGAAACAAAAGCCATCCAACCTACACTATGCCATTATCATCCATATGTTTATCCAATAAACTTTTAAATGCCCTCAATGTTGGCGAGTTCACCACTGTAGCAGGTAGGGCATTCCACGGCCTCACTACTCTTTGCTTAAAGAACCTACCTCTGACCTCTGTCCTATATCTATTACCCCTCAGTTTAAAGTTATGTCCCCTCGTGCCAGCCATATCCATCCGCGGGAGAAGGCTCTCACTGTCCACCCTATCCAACCCCCTGATCATTTTGTATGCCTCTATTAAGTCTCCTCTTAACCTTCTTCTCTCCAACGAAAACAACCTCAAGTCCATCAGCCTTTCCTCATAAGATTTTCCCTCCATACCAGGCAACATCCTGGTAAATCTCCTCTGCACCCGCTCCAAAGCCTCCACGTCCTTCCTATAATGCGGTGACCAGAACTGTACGCAATACTCCAAATGCGGCCGTACCAGAGTTCTGTACAGCTGCAACATGACCTCCCGACTCCGGAACTCAATCCCTCTACCAATAAAGGCCAACACTCCATAGGCCTTCTTCACAACCCTATCAACCTGGGTGGCAACTTTCAGGGATCTATGTACATGGACACCTAGATCCCTCTGCTCATCCACACTTTCAAGAACTTTACCATTAGCCAAATATTCCGCATTCCTGTTATTCCTTCCAAAGTGAATCACCTCACACTTCTCTACATTAAACTCCATTTGCCACCTCTCGGCCCAGCTCTGCAGCTTATCTATATCCCTCTGTAATCTGCTACATCCTTCCACACTATCGACAACACCACCGACTTTAGTATCGCCTGCAAATTTACTCACCCACCCTTCTGCGCCTTCCTCTAGGTCATTGATAAAAATGACAAACAGCAACGGCCCCAGAACAGATCCTTGTGGTACTCCACTTGTGACTGTACTCCATTCTGAACATTTCCCATCAACCACCACCCTCTGTCTTCTTTCAGCTAGCCAATTTCTGATCCACATCTCTAAATCACCCTCAATCCCCAGCCTCCGTATTTTTTGCAATAGCCTACCGTGGGGAACCTTATCAAACGCTTTGCTGAAATCCATATACACCACATCAACTGCTCTACCCTCGTCTACCTGTTCAGTCACCTTCTCAAAGAACTCAATAAGGTTTGTGAGGCATGACCTACCCTTCACAAAGCCATGCTGACTATCCCTGATCATATTATTCCTATCTAAATGATTATAAATCTTGTCTCTTATAATCCCCTCCAAGACTTTACCCACTACAGACGTGAGGCTCACCGGCCTATAGTTGCCAGGGTTGTCTCTGCTCCCCTTTTTGAACAAAGGGACCACATTTGCTGTCCTCCAGTCCTCTGGCACTATTCCTGTAGCCAATGATGACATAAAAATCAAAGCCAAAGGTCCAGCAATCTCTTCCCTGGCCTCCCATAGAATCCTAGGATAAATCCCATCAGGTCCCGGGGACTTATCTATTTTCAGCCTGTCCAGAATTGCCAACACCTCTTCCCTACGTACCTCAATGCCATCTATTCTATTAGCCTGGGGCTCAGCATTCTCCTCCACAACATTATCTTTTTCCTGAGTGAATACTGACGAAAAATATTCATTTAGTATCTCGCCTATCTCTTCAGACTCCACACACAATTTCCCATCCCTGTCCTTGACTGGTCCTACTCTTTCCCTAGTCATTCGCTTATTCCTGACATACCTATAGAAAGCTTTTGGGTTTTCCTTGATCCTTCCTGCCAAATACTTCTCATGTCCCCTCCTTGCTCGTCTTAGCTCTCTCTTTAGATCCTTCCTCGCTACCTTGTAACTATCCATCGCCCCAACCGAAACTTCACACCTCATCTTCACATAGGCCTCCTTCTTCCTCTTAACAAGAGATTCCACTTCCTTGGTAAACCACGGTTCCCTCGCTCGACGCCTTCCTCCCTGTCTGACCGGTACATACTTATCAAGAACACGCAGTAGCTGATCCTTGAACAAGCCCCACTTATCCAGTGTGCCCAACACTTGCAGCCTACTTCTCCACCTTATCCCCCCCAAGTCACGTCTAATGGCATCATAATTGCCCTTCCCCCAGCTATAACTCTTGCCCTGCGGTGTATACTTATCCCTTTCCATCATTAACGTAAACGTCACCGAATTGTGGTCACTGTCCCCAAAGTGCTCTCCTACCTCCAAATCCAACACCTGGCCTGGTTCATTACCCAAAACCAAATCCAACGTGGCCTCGCCTCTTGTTGGCCTGTCAACATATTGTTTCAGGAAACCTTCCTGCACACACTGTACAAAAAACGACCCATCTATTGTACTCGAACTATATCTTTTCCAGTCAATATTTGGAAAGTTAAAATCTCCCATAATAACTACCCTGTTACTTTCGCTCATATCCAGAATCATCTTCGCCATCCTTTCCTCTACATCCCTAGAACTATTAGGAGGCCTATAAAAAACTCCCAACAGGGTGACCTCTCCTTTCCTGTTTCTAACTTCAGCCCATACTACCTCGGCAGAAGAGTCCCCATCTAGCATCCTCTCCGCCACCGTAATACTGCTCTTGACTGGCAGCGCCACACCTCCCCCTCTTTTGCCTCCTTCTCTGAGCTTACTAAAACACCTAAACCCCGGAACCTGCAACATCCATTCCTGTCCCTGCTCTATCCATGTCTCCGAAATGGCCACAACATCGAAGTCCCAGGTACCAACCCACGCTGCCAGTTTCCCTACCTTGTTTCGTATACTCCTGGCATTGAAGTAGACACACTTCAAACCACCTACCTGAACACTGGCCCCCTCCTGCGATGTCAAATCTGTGCTCCTGACCTCTATACTCTCATTCTCCCTTACCCTAAAACTACAATCCAGGTTCCCATGCCCCTGCTGCATTAGTTTAAACCCCCCCAAAGAGCACTAACAAATCTCCCCCCCAGGATATTTGTGCCCAAATATTTATTTATTTTCTAACATCAATGGCCCATGAGGAGAAAACACTTCAAAGAACCCAGCTTCCCTTGGAAATAATGGCAAGCAGCAGCTCAGCTATACATTTATACCAATTGATACCAATTACCATAAATCGGCGTCCTCTGATTATTAATCTTCCTGCCCATTGGAAACAGTTTCTCCTTAACTTCACAGGGCTGAGGCTCAGTCAATTGAAATTTGGAAGACTGAGATTGCTAGGTTTTTGTTATCAGTTATGAAGTGATTTGTTTTTTCTTTCATGGGATGCGGACGTTGCTGGCAAGGCCAGGATTTGTTGCCCATCCTCAAATCGCCCCTGAACTGAGTAACTTGCAAGTTGAGGCCATTTCAGAGTTAACCCCATTGCCGTGGTCACATGTAGGCCAGACCAGTTAAGGGGGGCAGATTTCCTTCCCTTAAAGGACTCAAGTGAACCAGATGGGTTTTTATGACATTCAACAACTGTTTTGTGGTCACTATTATTAAGACTAGCTTTATATTCCAGATTTTTAAATTAAATTCATTTGTGGAGGGATTTGAACCCTGTGCCCTCAGAGCAATAGCCTGGGCCTCTGGATTACGAGCCCAGTGAGATTGCCACTACACCACCTTCTCCCCTCATTAATCAATATGGGTCGATGGATGAACAGAATGAACTAAACTATCAGTCATGTTTTAATTGATTGGCAGAACAGGCTTGAAGGGCTAAATGGCCTCCTCCTTTTCCTATGATGGTCACATCAGTCATTAATGGCTTTGGGAAAGGTAGCAGTTTGATGACCAATCCAGTTGTGCCCTGCTTCTGTTGCTTTTCAATGGGAGGAGATGACAGTTCTTGAGCTGCTTTGATAAGTTTCCTGTTGAGTTCGCTTATTACGTTTCAGAGTAAGTCCCCCCTCTCATACAAAAAAATCTGAAAATTAATCTAATAACAATGATTTTTTTTTTTAATGTAATTAAAGCACAGTGGGAGAATTAAAACTTGGGAATTTCTACTCAAAAAAGGTCGGTTGCTTAATGAGCCTCACCATATGTGGGCGGAGATGGGTAAACATTGAAGTCAAGACACCACCAACAGCCCAAAATGGGCAGTTGGCACATCGGGGTCTGTGCCATTCTGCATCTGATTTTGTGGATCCACTGTAAAGGAAAAGGTGTAAAATGGGCTGCCTGTTCTCCATGAGAGTGTTTCTGTAACCCAACCCCCCTGCCCCCACCACCACACCTCCCGTCACCACTGTAATGCACAAAGGGGCCCAGTGCAGTTGCTGCAGTAATAATTCCACTGCACCATACAGCCATCCAGGCACTATACAGGCAAGTATACAAATTAAAGTTTGTAAACCCTCCTGCCCCATCTGTGGGGCAGCTGGGAAGCTCCTCTTGGCGCAAAAAGCAAGGGTGCATGGCGTACATACAATGGGTCAAAGATGCTTCTCACTTCTTGTGATAACCCTCACGAGGATCACGAGGGATCTCCTGTGGGGCTCGTGGAATTCGAGTTCCCATAGTAACGGGCGGAAGCCAGTCCAGCTGGGACCCGTTATCGAGCCTTTTAAATACCATGCCAGACTCTGACTGGGAGTTCCTGTTAGTCCCGGGCTGGGACACCAGTATTGTATTCCGTGGGTGCGGCTTTACTTTTAAGTTAAGCTTTAAGTTAAAATAAATTTGGTTTAACTTTTATCTTCGTGTCTCCTGGGTTACTGCACTCGCCCAGGATACAGAGGTGATACAATTTTAGGGAGTACAGTGCGGACTAACAATCCAGAAAATGAGAGGGCAAATCTCATCCTGGCAATGTGTGAATTTATATAGGGGCAGGAGTAGGCCGTTTAGCCCTTTGAGCCTGCAATGAGATCATGGCTTATCTGTATTTATCCACCTTTATTCTCTAACTCTTACACATCAAAAAACAATCAATCTCTGTTTCTAATTAGCCTGGCCTCAATGGCCTTTCAAAAGAGAAAATTCCACCAGCCTCTATGTGAAGAAGTGCTGTCTAACATCACCCCAGAATGGCCTAGCTCTATTTTTAACAATATGTTGCCTTGTTTCAAACCCCCACCGCCACCCCCACACACCAAGTCTGAATTCAGATTGAAAGAATTCAGGTCCAAAGTGAATCAAAAGCTGGCATCAGTGAAAGTGAGCATAAATCTGTCAGAGTGTCATGAACCCAACTAGTTCGCCAATGTCCTTTGGGGAAGGAAACCCAGCCATCCTCACCCAGTCCGCCTACCCTGACCCCATTCCCACACCAGAATGGTTGGCTCCTCATTGCCCTCTGAAGTGCCCGAGCAAAGCCACTCCGGGTAACCGAGGATGGGCAATAAATGCTGTCCTTGCCAGCCAAGCCCACATACCCAGAATGGACATTTGATTTTTCAAAAATGCATTTATCAGGCTTTAAGTGATCTGCTGAGGTGAGAGAACTATCCTGTTAAACCTGGCAAGCACCAGTCAAAATTAGACAAACAAGGAAGTTATCGCTGATGTTCTCTTCATCCTTTCAAGCTGTTAACAAAGTGAAAAAGAATGACTTCCATTCACAGCAACAGAAGGTGACCCAGATTCAGGCCTGCAAGAATAGAAGCAGCCCAAGGGATGCACCGTGCAAATGGGAACACCTTGGATGTATGATCTACTTAGAATTACTAAGTGTGTGTGGGAACAACAACAGTTCTTGCAGGGGCGTTCAAAAGAAAACTAACTTGCCTTTATATGTGATGCCTTTCCTGACCACAGGACATCCCAAAGTGCTTTGCAGCTAGTGCAGTTCAGCTGAAGTGTAGTCACTGTTGTAGAGAAACAATGACAATCAATTTTCACACAGAAAACTCTCACAATCTGGCCTGGAATAAAAGACCCGATCATCTGCTTTCGGGATAGATGTTGAGTAGAACACTAGACAGAATGGCCCGCTCTTCTCTAAAATAGGGTCAAGAGATTTTTTTTGTTTACATCCTCCTGAAACGGCCTCAGTTCAGTGTCTCATCTGAAAGACGGCAGGTCCGACATTGCAGCATTCCCTCAATATTGCACTGGAGTGTCAGCTTACATCATGTGCTCAAAGCCTCTGGAACAAGAATTGAATGCTTGGTCACTCGGCTGAGAGGCATGATTATTACTATTGAGCCAAGAGTGACAATTGAGACCTTTTTCAGGCAAGAGGGTATGTGTCCTGGCTGGTGAGGGAAGAATTATTGAAGGCAGCTGTCATAATATACACCAGTATATCATGGTGCAGACACACACTGATGGACACACAGTAAGTCCAATCAACACACACAACACTGCAGCCAATCACCAGTTAGAGCGCACTCACTATAAAGACGGGGCATCAGTTTTCCCGCTCATTCAGGATACAGCCTCCTACAAGGACAGAGCTTACAGCTTATAGGACAAATCCTCACCATGTGCTGAGTGCATAGACTGGTTTGGACAGGCATAGGTCTTTAGTTTAATCTAACATCGTGTTAACCCACAGTGAAAGTATGTTCAACAGTTTCTAACTTAATAAAATAGTGTTGCACTATTTTAAGTGTTGGTGGCCTGTATGTGTTCCACGGATCCAGAGCACCCAACACATCATGGAGTGATGGGATATTAGAACTTCTTAGGCCTACCTGCACGTGATCTGCCTTCCACCAGCATACAGCCATCCTGCAAAATGGACAGCGTCTGCCCGCTGCCGCCGCTCCGCATCACCGGTAACCTAGGGGCCAACTGGAAGATATTCAAACAACGCTTCCAGCTCTACCTTGAAGCCACAGACCGGGAAGCTGCCTCAGACACCAGGAAGATTGCTCTCTTCCTATCCACGGCCGGGGAACATGCCATCCACATTTTCAATTCTCTCACCTTTGCTGATGGTGAAGATAAATCAAAATTCAAGACGGTCCTCCTCAAGTTTGACACTCACTGCAACATAGAGGTGAATGAAAGTTTTGAGCACTATGTATTCCAACAGCGTTTGCAGGGTAAGGATGAACCTTTCCAGTCCTTTCTCACCCACCTCCGCATCCTTGCGCAGTCCTGTAATTACAGGCTCACCTCCGACTCCATGATACGCGACCAGATCGTTTTCGGTGTTCAGTCGGACCCCCTATGCCAGCAGCTCCTCGAGGTAAATATCCTGGCCGCGAGGTTTGCTAGTGTCACACGGGAGGGTTTAAACTAGTATGGCAGGGGGGTGAGCATGGGAGCAATAGGTCAGAAGGTGAGAGCATTGAGGGAGAACTAGGGAATAGGGCCAGTACGGCTCTGAGGCAGAGCAGACAGGGTGAGGTTGCTGAACACAGCGGGTCTGGTGGCCTGAAGTGCATATGTTTTAATGCAAGAAGTATTATGGGTAAGGCAGATGAACTTAGAGCTTGGATTAGTACTTGGAACTATGATGTTGTTGCCATGACAGAGACCTGGTTGAGGGAAGGGCAGGATTGGCAGCAAAACGTTCCAGGATTTAGATGTTTCAGGCGGGATAGAGGGGGATGTAAAAGGGGTGGCGGAGTTGCGCTACTGGTTAGGGAGAATATCACAGCTGTACTACGGGAGGACACCTCAGAGGGCAGTGAGGCTATATGGGCAGAAATCAGGAATAAGAAGGGTGCCGTCACAATGTTGGGGGTTTACTACAGGCCTCCCAACAGCCAGCGGGTGATAGAGGAGCAGATAGGTAGACAGATTTTGGAAAAGAGTAAAAACAACAGGGTTGTTGTGATGGGAGACTTCAACTTCCCCAATATTGACTGGGACTCACTTAGTGCCAGGGGCTTAGACGGGGCGGAGTTTGTAAGGAGCATCCAGCAGGGCTTCTGAAAACAATATGTAGACAGTCCAACTAGGGAAGGGGCGGTACTGGACCTGGTATTGGGGAATGAGCCCGGCCAGGTGGTAGATGTTTCAGTAGGGGAGCATTTCGGGAACAGTGACCACAATTCAGTAAGTTTAAAAGTGCTGGTGGACAAGGATAAGAGTGGTCCTAGGAAGAATGTGCTAAATTGGGTGAAGGCTAATTATAACAATATTAGGCGGGAACTGAAGAACATAGATTGGGAGCAGATGTTTGAGGGCAAATCAACATCTGACATATGGAAGGCTTTCAAGTGTCAGTTGAAAGGAATTCAGGACCGGCATGTTCCTGTGAGGAAGAAGGATAAATACGGCAATTTTCGGGAACCTTGGAGAACGAGAGATATTGTAGGCCTCGTCAAAAAGAAAAAGGAGGCATTTGTCAGGGCTAAAAGGCTGGGAACAGACGAAGACTGTGTGGAATATAAGGAAAGTAGGAAGGAACTTAAGCAAGGTGTCAGGAGGGCTAGAAGGGGTCACGAAAAGTCATTGGCAAATAGGGTTATGGAAAATCCCAAGGTTTTTGACACGTACATAAAAAGCAAGAGGGTAGCCAGGGAAAGGGTTGGCCCACTGAAGGATAGGCAAGGGAATCTATGTGTGGAGCCAGAGGAAGTGGGCGAGGTACTAAGTGAATACTTTGCATCAGTATTCACCAAAGCAAAGGAATTGATAGATGTTGAGTCTGGAGAAGGGTGTGTAGATCGCCTGGGTCACATTGAGATCCAAAAAGCTGAGGGGCGAGATTCTCCGACCCCCCCGCCGGGTCAGAGAATCGCCGGGGGCTGGCGTGAATCCCGCCCCCGCCGGTTGCCGAAGTCTCCGGCACCGGATATTCGGCGGGGGCGGGAATCGCGCCGCGCCGGTTGGCGGACCCCCCCGCGCGATTCTCCGGCCCGGATGGGCCGAAGTCCCGCCGCTAAAATCTCTGTCCCGCCGGCGTAAATTAAACCACCTACCTTACCGGCGGGACAAGGCGGCGCGGGCGGGCTCCGAGGTCCTGGGGGGGGTGCGGGGCGATCTGGCCCCGGGGGGTGCCCCCACGGTGGCCTGGCCCGCGATCGGGGCCCACCGATCCGCGGGCGGGCCTGTGCCGTGGGGGCACTCTTTCCCTTCCGCCTCCGCCACGGTCTCCGCCATGGCGGAGGCAGAAGCGACTCCCTCCACTGCGCATGCGCGGGAATGCCGTCAGCGGCCACTAACGCTCCCGCGCATGCGCCGCCCGGAGATGTCATTTCCGCGCCAGCTGGCGGGGCACCAAAGGCCTTTTCCGCCAGCTGGCAGGGCGGAAATTCGTCCGGCGCCGACCTAGCCCCTTAAGGTTGGGGCTCGGCACCCAAAGATGTGGAGCATTCCGCACCTTTGGGGCGGCGCGATGCCCGACTGATTTGCGCCGTTTTGGGCGCCAGTCGGTGGACATTGCGCCGTTTCCGGAGAATTTCGCCCGAGGTGTTGGGCGTCTTGAAAAATATTACGGTAGATAAGTCCCCAGGGCCTGATGGGATCTACCGCAGAATACTGAAGGAGGCTAGAGAGGATATTGCTGTGGCCTTGACAGAAATCTTTGGATCCTCACTGTCTTCAGGTGATGTCCCGGAGGACTGGAGAATAGCCAATGTTGTTCCTCTGTTTAAGAAGGGTAGCAAGGATAATCCAGGGAATTACAGGCCGGTGAGCCTTACGTCAATAGTAGGGAAATTACTGGAGAGAATTCTTCGAGACAGGATCTACTGCCATTTGGAAGCAAATGGACGTATTAGTGAGAGGCAGCATGGTTTTGTGAAGGGGAGGTCGTGTCTCACTAACTTGATAGAGTTTTTTGAAGAGGTTACAAAGGTGATTGATGCAGGTAGGGCAGTGGATGTTGTTTATGTGGACTTCAGTAAGGCCTTTGACAAGATCTCTCATGGTAGACTAGTACAAAAGGTGAAGTCACATGGGATCAGAGGTGAGCTGGCAAGGTGGATACAGAACTGGCGAGGTCATAGAAGGCAGAGAGTAGCAATGGAAGGATGCTTTTCTAATTGGAGGGCTGTGACCAGTGGTGTTCCACAGGGATCAGTGCTGGGACCTTTGCTGTTTGTAGTATATATAAATGATTTGTAGGAAAATGTAACTGGTCTGATTAGTAAGTTTGCAGACGACACGAAGGTTGGTGGAATTGCGGATAGTGATGAGGACTGTCAGAGGATACAGCAGGATTTAGATTGTTTGGAGACTTGGGCGGAGAGATGGCAGATGGAGTTTGATCCGGACAAATGTGAGGTAATGCATTTTGGAAGGTCTAATGCAGGTAGGGAATATACAGTGAATGGTAGAACCCTCAAGAGTATTGAAAGTCAGAGAGATCTAGGTGTACAGGTCCACAGGTCACTGAAAGGGGCAACACAGGTGGAGAAGGCATACGGCATGCTTGCCTTCCTTGGCCGGGGCATTGAGTATAAGAATTGGCAAGTCATGTTGCAGCTGTATAGAACCTTAGTTAGGCCACACTTGGAGTATAGTGTTCAATTCTGGTCACCACACTACCAGAAGGATGTGGAGGCTTTAGAGAGGGTGCAGAAGAGATTTACCAGAATGTTGCCTGGTATGGAGGGCATTAGCTATGAGGAGCGGTTGAATAAACTCGGTTTGTTCTCACTGGAACGACGGAGGTTGAGGGGCGACCTGATAGAGGTCTACAAAATTATGAGGGGCATAGACAGAGTGGATAGTCAGAGGCGTTTCCCCAGGGTAGAGGGGTCAATTACTAGGGGGCATAGGTTTAAGGTGCAAGGGGCAAGGTTTAGAGTAGAAGTACGAGGCAAGTTTTTTACACAGAGAGTAGTGGGTACCTGGAACCCGCTACCGGAGGAGGTGGTGAAAGCAGGGACGATAGTGACATTTAAGGAGCATCTTGACAAATACATGAATAGGATGGGAATAGAGGGATACGGACCCAGGAAGTGTAGAAGATTGTAGTTTAGTCTGGCAGCATGGTCGGCACGGGCTTGGAGGGCCGAAGGGCCTATTCCTGTGCTGTACTTTTCTTTGTTCTTTGTTCTAGCTCACCCTAGCGACCACCATCGAGACCTGCGTGCTACACGAACACGCCACTAGTCGGTGTTCCCACATCCAAGCGGCTGAAACGGCGCGGCAAGGTCCCCACGAGGAAGAACGGGTCCAAGCAATCGAGCAACTCAAGGGCCTCAGCCTGGATGAGGGCGGCCATTTCACGCGCTCTCTGCGGACTCCCGCGCTTGTGCGCACCGAACGAGGGGACGTCGACGAACGTACTGCGCAGGCGCGCACCATGTACGGCCGCACCGCGTATGCACGGTGGCGCAGCGAACGTACTGACGTTGCAACGTGCGGCAACTGTGGCTCCGCCCACTTAAAGCGGCAATGCCCTGCCAAATCCCGACGATGCCTGAGATGTGGCAAACTTGGCCACTCTGCTACTTTATGCAGATCAGCTCGGCCTGCCAATTCGTATCGCTCCGGCCAGACTTGCAGGAATGTCCGGGCCATTCAACCCACGGTCACCGAGTCCGATGCGGACCTACTGCCCGATATTGACACCGAGGGCCCGAAGACACCTTTTCGAGTCGGTATCGTTACAAAAAACAGGGTGTCCCCGAAGCAAAGAATCCAGCCTCTGTCGGTTTACAGCGTCGATCCGGACGATGAGTGGTGTGCCACACTTACGGTCAACCAGTCCCAAATACGGTTCCGCCTGGACACTGGTGCCTCCGCCAATCTCATTGCGCGGTCTGACCTCCAAAGCCTTCGTATCAAACCAGCCATCCTCCCATCAGCCTGCCTGCTATTAGATTATAATGGCAATGCCATTGCTGCCACGGCTCGTGTCAACTTGAAGTGACGCACAGGTCACGCAAAGCCATCCTTCCCTTTGAAATCGTGGGCTCCTCGAAAGCCTCCCTGTTTGGACCGCAGGCATGCAAGCTGTTGAACCTAGTTCAGAGAGTTCACTCTCTCTCTCCTGCTGACGTGTCTGCCTTTCAGGACACCAACTTCAGGGAGTAGCAGGAACACCCCGCAGGAGCATGTTAGTCGCCTCCAGCGCATATTCAGACGTATACAGGAGCATGGCCTCCGCCTCAACAGGGCCAAATGCTCCTTTGGTCAGACGGAACTCCAGTTCCTCGGGGACCACATCTCCCAATTGGGTGTTCAGCCGGATGCGGACAAGGTAGCTGCCATCACAGCTATGAAAACACCAGAGGACAAGAAGGCGGTCCTCCGATTTCTGGGCATGGTCAATTTTTCAGGGCGTAGCTCGACGCCATTTTCAATCAGTACCACGATTACTTCGAGGGCATGGGCACGCTCCCATACACCTACAAGATTTTATTAAAACCGAATGCCACGCCTGTGGTGCACGCACCTCGCAGGGTCCCAACACCCCTTAAGGACCGCCTCAAGCAGCAGCTGCAGGACCTCCAGAACCAAGGAGTGATTTCCAAAGTCACGGAACCGACCGACTGGGTCAGTTCCATGGTATGTGTAAAAAAGCCTTCCGGCGAATTGAGAATTTGCATTGATCCCAAGGATCTAAATCATAATATCATGAGGGAGCATTATCCAATTCCCAAGCGCGAAGAGCTCACATGTGAGATGGCTCGTGCCAAGCTCTTCACCAAACTCAACGCCTCAAAAGGATTCTGGCAAATCCAGCTCGATAAATCCAGCAGGAAACTGTGTACCTTTAACACCCCCTTTGGCAGATATTGTTACAACAGGATGCCGTTTGGGATCATGGGTGAAATTCTCCCGAAACGGCGCGATGTCCGCCGATTGGCGCCCAAAACGGCGCCAATCAGACGGGCATCGCGCCGCCACAAAGGTGCGGAATGTTCCGCATCTTTGGGGGCCGAGCCCCAACATTGAAGGGCTAGGCCGGCGCCGGAGGAATTTCCGCCCCGCCAGCTGGCGGAAACGGCCTTTGTTGCCCCGCCAGCTGGCGCGGAAATGACATTGCCGGGCTGCGCATGCGCGGGAGCGTTAGCGGCCGCTGACAGTTTCCCACGCATGCGCAGTGGAGGGAGTCTCTTCCGCCTCCGCCATGGTGGAGACCGTGGCGGAGGCGGAAGGGAAAGAGTGCCCCCTCGGCACAGGCCCGCCCGCGGATCGGTGGGCCCCAATCGTGGGCCAGGCCACCGTGGGGGCACCCCCCGGGGCCAGATCGCCCCGTGCCCCCCCCAGGACGCCGGAGCCCGCCCACGCCGCCTTGTCCCGCCGTTCAAAAGGTGGTTTAATCCACGCCGGCGGGACAGGCAATTTATCGGCGGGACTTCGGCCCATCCGGGCAGGAAAATGGAGCGGGGGGGCCCGCCAACCGGCGCGGCGCAATTCCCGCCCCCGCCGAATCTCCGGTGCCGCCCCTCATCTGCATCAGAAGTGTTCCATAGGATTATGGAACAAATGATGGAAGGCATTGAAGGTGTTCGCGTCTATGTCGATGACATAATCATTTGGTCCACCACCCCGCAGGAGCATGTTAGTCGTCTCCAGCGCGTATTCAGACGTACACATGAGCATGGCCTCCGTCTCAACAGAGGCAAATGCTCTTTTGGTCAGACGGAACTCAAGTTCCTCGGGGACCACATCTCCCAGTTGGGTGTGCAGCCGGATGCGGACAAGGTAGCTGCCATCACAGCTATGAAAACACCAGAGGACAAGCAGGCGGTCCTCCGATTTCTGGGCATGATCAATTTCTTAGGGAAGTTTATCCCTAACCTCGCCTCTCATACCACGGCTCTCAGGAACCTGGTCTAAAGACGACAGACTTCCAATGGCTCCCTGCCCACGAGCGCGAATGGGGAGAACTCAAAACAAAACTGACCAGGGCCCCGGTCTTAGATTTCTTTGATCCAGCAAAGGAGACCAAAATTTCGACCGATGCCAGTAAATGCGGCATTGGGGTAGTGCTCCTTCAACATGATGAGGCCTCATCATGGGTCCCCGTTGCATATGCGTCACGTGCGATGACCTCCACGGAGCAGCGCTACGCGCAGACAGAAAAGGAGTGCCTGGGCCTTCTGACCGGTGTGGTTAAGTTTCACGATTATGTCTACGGACTTCCTCAATTCACCGTCGAGACCGACCATCGCCCGCTGGTCAATATGATACAGAAAGACTTGAACGACATGACGCCTCGCCTCCAGCGTATTCTTCTCAAGCTCCGGCGATATGACTTCCAGCTGGTATACACCCCAGGCAAAGGCCTCATCATTGCGGACGCTCTCGCCAGGGCAGCCAACACTCCATGTGACCCAGCGGGATTTGTCTGCCAGGTTGATGCCCATGTGGCATTCGCGGCCTCAAATCTACCTGCCACGGATGAACGCCTCGTCCAAATTCGCCGCGAGGCGGCAGCTGACCCCTTGCTACAGCGTGTCATGCGCCACCTAACCGACAGGTGGCTCAAGGGCCAATGCCCTCAGTTCTATAATGTGAGAGATGATCTGGCGGTAGTAGACGGGGTTCTTCTAAAACTGGACCGCATTGTCGTCCCGCTTAGCATGCGCCAGCTTGTCCTGGAACAACTACACGAGGGCCACCTTGGCTTGGAAAAGTATCGCCGACTGGCCCGAGAGGCAGTTTACTGGTCCGGCATTAATGAGGACATCGCCAACACAGTGCTCAACTGCCCCACTTGTCAGCGCTTCCAGCCGGCCCAACCACGTGAGACCCTGCAGCCCCATGAGTTGGTCACGTCACCTTGGACCAAGGTGGGCATCGACCTGTTCCACGCGCTGGGTAGAGACTGTGTCCTGATCGTGGACTACTTTTCGAATTACCCGGAGGTGATACGGTTGCACAACCTCACCTCGTCTGCAGTCATTCGTGCATGTAAAGAAACCTTTGCTCGACACGGCATCCCGCTCACGGTTATGTCGGACAATGGCCCCTGCATCACCAGCCAGGAATAGTCCAACTTTGCCAGGCGGTACAATTTTGCCCATGTGCCATCCAGTCCCCTGTACCCCCAATCCAACGGCAAAGCGAAGAAGGGAGTACATATAGTCAAACGGCTCCTATGCAAGGCTGCCGACGCTGGGTCCGATTTCCAACTTGCCTTGCTGGCCTATCGCTCCGCCCCGCTGTCCACTGGCCTGTCGCCAGCCCAGTTACTCATGGGTCGTACCCTGAGGACGACGGTGCCGTCCATCCATGCCCCAGACCTCGGCCACGTTCCGGTCCTTCGCCGGATGCAGATGTCTCGTGCACAGCACAAGGAGCCTTATGACTCCCGTGCAGCTGATCTCCCTGCTCTGGCTCCAGATGACAACGTCCGTGTCCATCTTCCGGATGGGGGCTGGTCTGCAACCGCTGTTGTCCCTCAGCAGGTGGCCCCCCGCTCGTTCCTGGTTCGTCTACCGGATGGCTCTATTCTGCGCCACAATCGACGCGCCCTTCGGATCGTTCCACACTCGCCACGTGATCCTCCACTGTCGCCTCGCCCTCCTGCTGACCCTGCCATGGACTATGCAGAGTTCCCTGTCACTCTGCATCCCCCTGAATCTGACGCAGTCCAGCCCGCTCCTGAACCGGCAGCTCTCGACCCACCCTTGAGGCGGTCAACCAGAATTCGCCGCCCACCTCAGAGATTTGATTTATGAACTTTGCGGACTTAGAGACTCTATGAATTTTTTTGTTGCTTTGTTTGATCATTTCCCTGGTTTGTATATAGTGTTGATCTTTTTATTCTTGTTGCATACTGCTTCTCTGCACCAGGCACCTTCCCATGTAAATAGCTTAGTTCTCATGTACGTAGTCCTGTAAATATGTCTTCGCATATTAGGAACGTAGTTAGGAACATTCTCACCATACATTATTTATTGCCACACACATACATTCTTTTATAAAAGGGGGGATGTCATAATATACACCAGTATATCATGGTGCAGACACACACACTGATGGACACACAGCAAGACCAATCAACACACATAACACCGCAGCCAATCACCAGTTAGAGCACACTCACTATAAAGACAGGGGGCATCAGAGTTCCCGCTCATTCGGGATACAGCCTCCTACAAGGACAGAGCTTACAGCTTACAGCACAAATCCTCACCATGTGCTCAGTGCATAGACTGGTTCGGACAGGCATAGGTCTTTAGTTTAATCTAACATCGTGTTAACCCACAGTGAAAGTATGTTCATCAGTTTCTAATTTAATAAAATAGTGTTGTACTATTTTAAGTGTTGGTGGCCTGTATGTGTTCCACGGATCCAGAGCACCCAACCAGTCAGCAGCATTTCAACACTGTATTTTTGTCTGATTTCTCAGTCTCCTACCATGCAATCACTGAACAAGCACCTACAACACTAACCCCCCCCCCCTCCCCCCCATTTCAAGCACAACTACACGCAGGTCTAAAGATATGCAGAGATTAAGGGAGGAGTAAGGAGTATAGGTAAGC
This sequence comes from Scyliorhinus torazame, assembly GCF_047496885.1. Lineage (NCBI taxonomy): Eukaryota > Metazoa > Chordata > Chondrichthyes > Carcharhiniformes > Scyliorhinidae > Scyliorhinus > Scyliorhinus torazame. The sequence continues at coordinate 253,608,197 of NC_092707.1, forward strand.
AGAAGTGGCTGCTGAGGTCCAGGTTCCTGCAGGCCAGAAATTCCAACATGGTTTCTTCCATTGACTCAACATGAGATTCGGTTCCTGCAGAGCACATTCACAAACAGAGGTCCCTGGCTGCATGGCATTAACGTTTCTGTAAATGTAAAATACCCCACAAGGTCTAATGGGGAGTCCATGGACTGGATTTGAGTAGTTGGAGATGAACAGTTGTCTGTGCTGTATTGTGGCATTGAGCATACGACAAGGCAGGTTATATGTGCAGCTGCACAGTTCATTAATACAATGTGAGCGTCTCTCAGGAGTACCCTACTGTTGGAATGAGAGGGTTTGACGCAGCCTGTAAATGCCCTCTTGGTCAGTTTCAATGTGCTGGGGGACCAGTCCTGGACAGTCTGGAGTTCGGAATTCAGAGGCCTTATGTTCACCTCTGACAGCACACCTGGGGTAGGCTTGGATCTAGGGTGCTGGCTATCGAGGTGGAATCGCCGCATCAGCTCATCAAGCATCTTGCAGGTGGTGGTGAATAGGCCAACAGGACAATAGCAAGCAACAGCACCAGACATGGCCAACTCACCTGTCAGTCCCTCATGATGTCCAGAGGAGTCTGCGAGCAATCAGAATGCCAGCAAGCCATGGGTGAAACTTTGAGACTGGCCAGCACACTTGGTCCTCCTCACAGATCAGTCCAAGAGGGGAGCACTGGAAAAATTCATACTAAGAGCACACACTATGCATGGGTTAAATGGGTTGGACCATTAACTGAGATTCTTTCATCATTGGTTAGAATAAAGCCAAACCCCAACAAAAAGTGGACATGAAGTCAAAGAAAGAATTTTCATTTATCTAGTGCCTGTTGGGGCCACGGGTGGATCTAAAGATCTTCACTGTCTATGAAGTGCCACTGTGGTTAGCACTGCTGCCTCATGGCGCCAAGGACCCAGGTTCAATCCCAGTCTGGGGTCACTGTCCGTGTGCAGTTTGCACATTCTCCCCGTGTCTTTGTGGGTTTCACCCCCGCAACCCAAAGACGTGCAGGGTAGGTGATTGGCCACGCTAAATTGCTCCTTAATTGGAAAAAAGAATTGGGTACTCTAAATTTATTTTTTTAAATGAAGCACCACTGTTGCTGCGTAAGAAGCAGAGCAGCCAATTTGTACACAGCAAGCTCCATAAACAAAATGAGATAATTACCGGAGAATCTGTGTTAGTCCTGTTAAATATTGACCAGGACACAAGTATAACATCTGTGTTCTTCCTTAAATAATGGCAAGCCATCCTTGATGTCCACCAAAGAGGACGGACAGAGTCTCAGTTCAAAACTGCATGCAAAGGCAGCACATACAACGTTACAGCACTCCCTCAGTGGAACAGTGGAATACCTGCCCAGATATGTGCTCAACTCTCCGGGGCGGGACTGGAACCCACAATGTTCTGCCTTAGAGGCAAGAGTGGGGTTCACTGAGCCGCAGCTGACGTCAGAGGGAGAGGTTGGACAGTTTATTCTGTAGAATTGTATTTGGAGTCCCATGAGTTTTATTTGTGAAAACTGATAGCTTCTACACAATTGATTGCAGCGGTTTCAAACATTCACACAGATTTCACATGCTGGTCCTTAAATTCCACTTTCCCTGCCCGAGGGGAGAACTACTTGCCATTTCTTTTCTGTGATTGCTGCTGGTACCTTCTATGTGGATCTCAGTTTGAAGAGCAAACAAATTGCTGCAACCCCTGTCCATGTAGCTCTCACATAATTCCTCCTCCCTGTGATGGTGTAGGCATTGAAGTACTTGTGGAAGCCAGTGAACTGGTGCTGACTGCCAGCATCGTGACCCGCCATTCTCACCTCTCACACAAACCTCACTTGGCTGCTGTCCGTGTCCTTCACAGGCCCCAAGCTCCAACAGTCCCAACACTGGAGGTACCACCCCCCGCCTCCTCCTATTGGTCAGCGGAACAATGGGGGACCAGATGTGACATGCGGAAAGCTAATCACCCGTTGCATAATCTGGGTGCCAGTCGATGGAGCAAGGTAAAATGCTGCAGCTGCCGGCAGTCTCAGCCGGCATTCTCAACCTAAAAGCCAGTCGCGGCCATTGGGCATTTCTCCCATGATCGGGAACGCCATGACCCATCGCTCCGTGACCCTCTCGACACCCACCCATGCGTACCGACCGTGAGTTTGAAAAACCCTGATTTAGGGAACTGTATGATGCCCAAGTGACCATATAAATGTCATAAAAGACCTGCACAAACACAGAAGGCAGCCTCCTCATTCCGCTGTGCAGAGCAGAGTGGTACCCAACATTAGTGCTTCTATGGGATATACTGTCAGCTTTTTGTGACAAACAAAAGTCCAGTGGCATGGTAACTCTAATGGCTGTGAATGCATGGTAGCTGTTGCCAAGGTGTCTCGCTGCAGGTTGTAGTAGATCTCCACTGATGTTTTCCTGCTAGGTCTCGGCCTACTAAGGCACTGTTGTTTAATCAGTCCCCGATCGCTGTGTCAAGACAGTATACCCAATGAGTAGTGAGCCAATTGTATTAGCCAATTTCAATGCTGAGGTTTACTGATTTCACTATCCTGAAAATATGGACTAAATTTTTGGGACTCCCTCCTTTCAAATTGCTGGCTTTGAAAGCAGACCAAGGCAGGCCAGCAGCACGGTTTGATTCCCGTACCAGCCTCCCCGAACAGGCGCCGGAATGTGGCGACTAGGGGCTTTTCACAGTAACTTCATTGAAGCCTACTCGTGACAATAAGCGATTTTCATTTCATTTCATTTCAGTGGGTGGCTAGCCCACCACCTTTGTGTCCACCCTGGGCCATTCCCTATAAAACAGTAGATAGGCGTGCACCAAAATCAGCAGCCCACCCACCATTTATAAAAACAATTAACAGGCAATTGAACTTTTTAACAGGCCAATTGACCAGTCTATTCTGCTGCCCACACCATAATTCAGTTGGCGTGAGCTAGTGGGTAGGGGTGGGTAGGCCATTTTTTTGTTTTAACCAGATTGGTTAAAAGGTGGGAAGGAAGAAGGAGTATGTCCTTCATGACTTGTGCACATCAGGGACACACTGCCTCAAGATGTTACACCCGTGAACCTGCGGTGGCGGCATGTAGGAGGAGGTCGCGCACAGAGGTACAGCGAAATGTAGTGTTCTGTGTACAGTCCAGGCAGATCATTCCATCCATGTAAAACATAGGACACACGATAAATTATACAATGTAAATACATAGACATAGCCATCAGGTGAAGCATACAGAGTGTAGTGCCACACAGTGGAGAAGATGCGTGGAGAGATCATTTCAGTCCATAAGAGGGTCATTCAGGAGTCTGGTAACAGTGGGGAATATGCTGTTTTTGAATCTGTTAGTGCGTGAGCTCATACTTTTGTACCTTCTGCCTGTGGAAGAGTTTCAAAGAGAGAATAACCCAAGGCAGCAGGAGGTGTAAATAGATTCAATGGATGGGCAGTGGGTTTGCGTGATAGACTGTAGTCACAACTCTCTGTAGTTTCTTATGGTCTTGGGCAGAGCAGTTGCCATACCAGGCTGTGATGCAGCCAGATAGGATACTTTCTATGGTGCATCTGTAAAAATTGGTAAGAGTCAAGGTGGACATGCCGAATTTCCTTAGTTTCCTGAGGAAGTATAGGCGTTGTTGTGCTTTCTTGGTTGTAACGTCAACGTGGGGGACCAGGACAGATTGTCGGTGTTATTGATTGTGGTATATGGGTCAGGAAGTCGAGGATCCAGTTGCAGAGGGAGGAGCCAAGTCCTAGGTTTAGGAGTTTTGATATGAGCTTGGCTGGGATTATGGAGTTGAAGACAGAGCTGTAGTTAATGAATAGGGGTCTGATGTAGGAGTCCTTGTTGTCGAGATGCTCCAGGGATGAGTGTAGGGCCAGGGAGATGGTGCCTGCTGCGGACCGGTTGTGGCGGTATGCGAATTGCAGTGGATCAAGGCGTTCTGGGAGTATGGAGTTGATGTGTCTCATGACCAACATCTTGAAGCACTTCATAATGTCATGGAAGTGTCCCTTTAAGAAAACATTTTGTCTTATCACATGGCTTCAGTGATGTAATTTTGTGGGTGGAGCTGATCTGTGGGTGTGAGGTTTTTTTTAGTTTCATTCTCAGTTTGATTGCTGTGGACTCAGGGAGAAAGAAATTTTTTTTTCTGACTTTTTATGTTTTCATTTTGCAGAGTTGTTCCAATAAAAAAAAAATTGATTATAACTACCTGCTTTGGTAACCTAAAAGATATAGTTTGTTTTCCGGAAGGGTTTAAATATGCTGGTGAGACGGGGTCAGAATCTCAGCGAAAGCCAGTCTTATTCAAATGAGAATGCAGAGTGCTGGGCCACACCCTTGAAAAGGGGTTATTGGTTTATTGGATTTTGTCTTTAAATTGGAACAGTTAAGGGGGAAATCATTAAGTGTTATACATAGATTACTGTAGCTGTGGGGTATCTTTATGTCTGTAATTGATAAAAAATTCTTGCTGTGTGTTTATATATAAATGTTAATTAAGTTATTAGAATAAAGCTTGTTTTGATTAAAGTATCTAGGAAGACTGATAAAACACACCTGAGTACTCATCCTAGCCAAATTCAACATAAAGGTTATAGGTCAGGTGAACTTCATAATATACTTTGGAGTTTCTAAGCCCTGGCCCATAACAATAATGATAGATGTCAAGGCCACTGGACGTTAGTCATTGAGGCACGTTGGTTCTTCTTTGGTACCGGTATGGCAAATGAGCCACCACGAGCGGTTTTAGTCAGATTTCACAGTTTCTAGGAGAAGGAGGTGGTCCTGAAGTGGGCCAAGGAAAATCGTGATTCGAGATGGGAAGGGAGCCACATTAGATTCTACCAGGATATCGGTGTGGAGCTTGTGAAGAAGCAGGCGGCTTTTAATAAGGCAAAAGAAGATTTGTACAAGACTGGAGTGTGGTTTGGAGTGGTGTACCCGGCCAGGTGTGTGATACCTTTGGATCAAAGGACTGCTACTTCGATACTGCAGAGAAGGCTGAAGAATTTGTTACAGAGCATGGGCTGGGATCGAGTTAAACGGGCTCTGTGCGGACTTGTTCCGGTTATTTATGGGGAGGGGTTTTGGGGTATTTTGTATATATTTGTTGTTATTTGTTTGTTTTTGGGTGGGGTGGGGTGGGATTGTCTTGCATAAGTTGTATGGCGGGGGGATGGGAGGTTAACTGTTCTGTGGGATATTGTTTAAGGCAGTATTTCTCTTTTCTTTGGAAATATATGGCTCGCAATGGGCTCTTGCTCTTGGTAGGGGTGTTGAATTTTGTTGTATTCTTGTAGCCGGTATGGATAGGGGTATTTCTTTCTCTTTTTCTGCCCTGGGTAGGGGCTATCTTGCCAGCAGTAAATGTTTAGCTAGCAAATGGGAGTGAGGTGGGGGGAGGGATTGCAGCCTGTTGGGCAAGTTTTTTGTGGTTCAACGAGCCTAGCATTTTTGTTTTGTTGGGGGTTGGGGTTGGTTAGGAGGGCGTATTGTTCTTTGGAATGTAATCAATATGGATGTTTGGGTGGGGTTTGATTCGGTGGGGCGGGGGGGGGGGGGTTAGTTTTCTGACAGTGACCATGGGGTTTTCTTTGTTTTACTTTTGAATTAGATTGGCTTGGTGGCCATCTTGGGTGAGCCTTGGGCCTACATCCTCTGGGCAAGCATTTGATAACCTTTACGGCAGAAATGGCTGACTCCGGTTTAAGGGGGAATGGGTGGCCCCCAATTTAGTTGGTCGCCTGGAATGTAAGGGGATCGGGGGGCCTAGTGAAAAGGTTGAATGTTTTCTCTCCCCTAAAGAATCTGAGGGCTGAAATGATGTTTTTGCAGGAGACACATCTGTGGGTGAGGGGCCAGACCAGACTGCAGAAGGGGTGGGTGAGCCAAGTCTTTCACTCAGGCTTTGACAATAGGGCTCGAGTTGGGGATGGGCAGCGATTTTAATCAATAAACATGTTCTTTGTTTGGCGGACAAGGTTGTAGTGGACCCATACAGTAGGTACGTGATGGTTACAGGGTCTCTGGCAGGTAGGTTGGTGTATTAGTCAACGTATATGCCCGAACTGGGACGACACTGTATTTATTAGGAAGCTGTTTGCTTCCATTCTGGATTTGGATTCAACACACCAATTTAAATTGCATGCCAGATTCGAAGTTGGACCGTTCTAGGCCAAAGTCGTTGGCGCTCTGGGGGGTGGCAGAGATGCCGTTCGCATTTATGAAAAGGTGGCGGGGGGCAAATCCGTGGAGGTTTATGCACTCGGGGGGGGGGTTAAAGAATTCTCGTTCTTCTCTCCAGTGCATAAGATGTATTCCAGGGTCGACATTTTTCTAGTGGGTAACTGTCTCCTCCCTTGGGTGAGGAAGGCAGAGCACTCAGCCATTGTCATCTCGGTTCATGCCCCACATCTGCTGGATTTGGTTTTAGAGTCGGGTCCCGCTCAGTGCCCACAGTGGAGTTTAGATCTGGGTTATTGCCGAAGATGGGGTTCTGTGGGCCCATGTCTAAGGCCATTGGTGAGCATGTTGAATTTAACAGCAATGAGTCTCACTCTCCATGCTTTGGGAAGCCTTGAAAGTGGTGAATAGAGGAGAGATTATAAGGTAGATATGAAGAAGGAGGTACGGGTGGAACAGCAGAAGTTGGTGGATGATATCTTGGAGGTGGACCGCAGGTAAGCATGTGACTAACCCGGAGCTTCTGGCAAGCAGGAAGAAGATGCAGACACAGTTTGATCTGTTGTCTACAGGAAAGGCGGTGAGACAGTTGTGGCGTTCGAGGGGGCTCTTTTACGGGGAAAAGATCAGCCATCTATCGGCTCATCAGCTGAGGCGGCCTCCTGGGAGATTATTCAGGTTAGGGACTCGGGTGGTAGCTTGATTTCTGCTCCAGATAAAGTTAACTCTGCGTTTGAGGCTTTTTACAAGAACCTTTCCAGATCGGCAGCCTTGGTGGGGTGGTGGGACATGACGGCATTTTTAGATGGGTTGGAGTTTCCGGAGATGGAGGATGAGAGATGGGAAGAGTTGAAGGGCCCCTTGGGCCCTGAGGAGATTTTGATCGATATTGGGTGGAATCAAACAAGTAAAGCTCCTGGGCCTGATGGGTTTCTGGTGGAATTATAACAGAGGTTTGCTGATCAGTTGGTTCCGTTGCAGGTCAATATGTTTATGACTCTTTATCCCCTGGGATTCCAGCTTGCTACACTGCTGCAGGCCTCTATTTCCCTTCTGTTAAAGAAGAATAAGGACCCAACGGAGTAGTGTGGGTCACACCGACCTATAGGAACATAGGATTTAGGAGCAGAAGTAGGCAATTCAGCCCTTTGAGCCTGCTCCACCATTCAATCAGATCACGGCTGATCTCTCCCTGGTCTCAAAATTCAACTTCCCATCTGTTCCCCATATCCCTTTAACCCATTTTTATCAGAAATATATCTATCTCCTCCTTGAAACCATTTTGTTGTTAACCAAATGTCATTGTTAAATGTGGACGCCAAGATACTGGCTAAGCTGTTGGTGGTCAGGCTGGAGCTCTGTCTCCCTAGGTAATTGTGGAGGATCAGACAAACTTTGTTAAGGGCCGGCAATTGTCAGCCAATATTCAAAGACTGTTGAATGTTGTTCCCTTCCCGTCCAAGGGGCCCGGGTTGGGGTAATTGTGTCTTAAGATGCCGAGAAGGCATTTGATAGGGTGGGGTAGAGGTACATTTTTGAAGTTCTGGAGAGATTCGGTCTAGGGTCAAAATTGATTTCATGGATACGACTGTTGTATAGGGTCCCCTCGGCTAGCATTTGCACCAATTCCCTTGAGTTCTAGGTACTTCCATTTGAATAGGTGGATTAGACAGGGGTGTATGATGTTTATTTGCGTTAGCGATTGAGCTCTTAACCATAGCTTTGAGGGCTTAGGGTAAGTGAAAGGGGAGAAAGAGGGGAAGGGTGAAACTTGGGCGTCCCTATCTGCCGACGATCTGTTGCTTTATGTTTTCGACCCGGTCCCCACTATGGGTGATATAATGGAGGTACTAAGGAGCTTTGGTTCATTTTCAGGCAATAAGTTGAATCTGGGAAAGAGCGAATGTTTTCTGGTTAAACCCCCCCCCCCCAGGGAGAGGAGCCAACTTGGGGATGTTGCCCTTTCGCTTGGCCAGCTCTAGGTTCAGGTATATGGGTGTCCAGGTGGCCCATGATTGGGCCCAGCTTCAAAATTGAACTTGAAAGTCTGGTGGATATTGTTAAGTACGATCTGCAAACATGCGACAAACCAGTTGATTCCTCATCGCCTGTTTAATAAGGACATGGGAGTCCACACGGAGTGACATAAGAAACAAAGTTTTATTTACACAAACGATATATACTCTACCAGATATATCCCTACTGGGTTCCTATTTGGTCGGTGCCTCATTGGGCAACCTTATATACATTGGTTAATTGGAATACCCTGCCCCTAGCGAGGGACCTCATATTCCGCAAGGAGCATGGAGAAGAAGAGCATTCCCATCCCGTAGCTCGTACTCTGCGAGGAGCACGGGGGAGAAAAGCATTCACGCCCCGTAGGTCCCGTGCATGATATTACAGATACAACCTTCCCCTGTCCCTGGCGGGCAGAGTCCAATCTATTAAAATTAATATTCTTCCAAAGTTCCCATCTTCCTCCCTAAATCTTTATTTGTGATGGTTAATAGGTTAATCTCATCCTTTATATGGGTGGGAAAGACTCCGAAGATCCGTAGGGTGGTTCTTCAAAGGGAGAGGTAGTTGGGGGGGGGGCTACCATTGCCGAATTTGCTTTATTATTATTGGACAGCCAATGCTGAGAAGGTGCTGGTATGGTGCAGTGACCCAGATTCCATATGGGGGCAGATAGAGGAGAGGTTATACAGGGGATCGAGTCTGGGTGCATTGGTGATGGCCTCGCTTCCATTTTCTCTAGCAAGATACTCCTCAACAAGGTGGTTGTGTTCACTTTAAGGTTATGGCGACAGTTTAGGCAGCATTTTAAGCTTGGACCCGTATCAAGGATGGTCCCTATCTGTGCTAATCACTTATTTCAGCCATCGAGATTGGATGCCACGTTCGGAGTGCGGGAAGGGAATGGTCTTGAGAGATTCGGGGATTTGTTTGTAGAGGGACAGTTTTCCGGCTTGGAGGAATTGTCAGCGACATTTCAGCTTCTGGGGTTGAACTCGTTCAGATACTTCCAGATAAGGGATTCTGTACGGGTGGCCTTCCAATCATTTCCCTTGGCACTGCAGCGTCACTGTTGGAAAGGATCCTTTAGCTGGTGGGGTCGGAGGAGGGTAGTACGTCTGGTATTTAGGGGCGAATTCTGCCTGAGGATTCGGACTCCACAGATGGGATGAATGCGAAGTGGGAGAGGGAATTGGGATCTATGGTGGATAATGAGGTGTGGAGTGAGGCCCTTCATCGGGTGAACGCCACGTCTTCATGTGCGCGGCTTGTTCTAATCCAGCTTAAGGAGGTACATACAGTGCACCTGACCAAAACTAGGATGAGTGGTTTGTTTCCAGAGGTAGAAGGCAGGTGCGAGCAGTGTTCCAGGGTCCGGCCAATCACACACATATGTTCTGGGCTTGCCCCAAACTGATAACCTTTTGAGTCTCCTTCTTCAGCACCACATCAGTTTTTCTCAATATCAATCTGGAGCCTAGTCCTCTGGTGGCCATTTGTGGGATGTCAGACTATAGGCTATATACTATAGACATGGGCTATAGGCAGGAGTGAAGGCAGATCTCCATGCCTTCACTTCATTGATTGCCCAGAGTCAAGTTCTGCTGGGGTGGAGGTCTTCATCTCTGCCCAGCGCCTTGGCATGGTTGGATGAACTAATGGAATTTTTGTACCTGGAGAAAATCAAATCCACCATTAGGGGGTCGGTTGAAGGGTTCTACCAGAGATGGCAGCCATTCATTACCTACTTTAAGGAATTAGTCAGCGTCAGTTTCTGGGGGGGAGGGGGTGGGGGGTGTTGGGGCTTGTCTTGTTTTGTTTGTTTTCGGTTTTCTTTCTTCTCTTGGTGCATGTGGTGAGCACAGTTGGTTATGGGTTTTGTTACATTGGTTTTGTGTATCATCTGCTGTGGGTATTACGGGTTTTATTGCAAAATATATTGTAAAATGGAAAATCTCCAATAAAAATATATATTTTTAAATGTCACACCTCTACCCTGTTGTCACTTGTTTTCTGGCCATCAAAACCAACCCCCCACCCCCACCCCCAACTCCCTCACCACCCCCCCCCTCCCCCTCCCTCCCTCAGCTCCTCGATCATTCCCCATCCATTAGCCCTGACATCCCTCTCTCCGGGATCCACGTTGTCTTTATTCTGAGGCCTAGTTGCAGTTCCAGCAGCGCCCACCATTGCGTTTGCATGCTGCTGGGTCTGCCGGAGGCCACCTGAGCATGTCATCTTTGCAAGGTGGCCTAGTTGGTCTGCTCAGGATCGACATTTCCTCAGGTGGGGGTTGGGGGGGCACAGGGTGAGGGGCAGGGTAGTGTCTCAAACTTATGACCCAGCATTTCACTGGTCAATGTATGGAAGTTCATTCTGTGTATATGCCTATTCAGTACACACGACCATCAGAATCAGAGCATTGCAATCTCCATTCTAACAAGCTCAGCCAGTTTAACACAGGTGTCTGTAGATCAGGGTACAGTGGTATTATGATTATCCAAGGAACGCAAGTTCGAATTTGACCATTTCAATTGAAAAATTGAATTCATAAAAAGAAAATGGGAATTTAACAAAAACTGGCAGCTGTACTAACGACCATGCACATGGAAATCCAACTGATTCATAGATGCCCATTAACAGAAGGAAACCTTTAGTCCTTACTCACTTTGGTCCATATGTGACTCCAGTTCCATACAAATGTTGTGGATCTTTAATTTCCCTCTGTCGTAGGTTTTGAAAGCTACTGAGTTGTATCAGCACTTTCTCCAAGTCAACTAAGAATGGGCAATAAATGTCAACCTTGTCAGCAAAACACACACACTTTGAGAACAAATAAATGAAAAACATGTGCTGCCACTTGTACCGATGCTGTGCAATTCTACTCTCACCGCCTCTCTCTTTACGAAAGAGAAGGATAGCTAAGAGGAGGTGAATTCTTAAGTGAGGAGCATGGTAGCACAGTGGTTAGTACTGCTGTCTCACAGCTCCAGGGACCCGGGTTCAATTCCTGCCTTGGATGACTGTCTGCACATTCTTCCCGTGTCTGTGTGGGTTTCCTCCGGGTGCTCCAGTTTCCTCCCACAATCCAAAGATATGCAGGTTAGGTGGATTGGCTATGCTAAATTGCCCCTTAGTGTCCAAAAATGTGCAGGTTAGGTTATGGGGGTAGAGCTGATTTGACAGGGAAAATTAGCCTTTGTAGGGTGCTCTTTCACAGGGTTGGTGCAGGCACAATGGGCCGAACAGCACCCTTCTGTGCTGTAGGGATTCCATGGTTCTAAGTGGTTAAAAGTAAGATAAATGTATCCTTGATGGTTAAAACAAATATTTTAGATGAATTAAGTAAGCTAAAGGGATACAAAGTGCCAGGCCCAATGGGATATAGCCTGCAACCCAGAGGCGGAAGAGGCCCTAAAAATTGTTTGACAGGGTTCGACAAGTGCCAATGCAAACCAGAGGACTCGACAGTAGCTAATGTAGTACTGATTTTTAAAAAACGGATACAGATAAGTACACAGCAGAGATTTCAAAAGGGGATGATCATGGTAAATTGTAACAATTGTTGCAGAATTGCTTGTGGGTTAACAGATATGGGGGAAGTGAAGTGGATTGAGTGTACCTGGACTTTAGAAAAGCATTTGACAAGGTACTACATAGAAGATTATTAGAAGAGATTAAGGCATATGGAATTAGGAGATGATAGAAAACTGTATTAAGATTAGTTAGAAGTGAGAGTTAATGTGGTTGGAGATGGGTGATAACATCCCTCAGGGTTCAGTACTGTGTCCTGTTTGCATTGTGTATCAATAATTGGATATAGAGCTGGAGCAATTGTTGTTGAAATTTGTAGATAAGATATCAGAGGAAGAAACTATGGCCACATTCAAGATTAGATGGACGGATGGGTGAAGGAAAATGGGTTGAAGGGATGTGAACAATTTGGGCTGAACAATCTTGAACAATGTAACTTCTGTGTACTTCAATGACCCCTCCAGTGCCTTTCTATCATTAGATTGTCTGTCTGACATAAAACCCTGAATGAGCCACAATTTCAACATTCCTGTTCCTGCCACAAATTCCACGCATATGCTGCTGATTTCATCTCCCTCCCTGATCACTGTCTCGGACATAACCTATTCAACCTTGAGCACAACATCCAAACACATATCCTCTCAATTACAAAGATCACTTCCATAATATAATCAAGACCTCCCTTGACCTCAGCCCATCTGCCGATGAAGCCTTCAACCATGTACCTTCCACGCCCACAATCTACTATTCAACTGTTCTCCTGGTCCTCCTCTCAGTGTCTGCCTTCCTTTCACCTCAGTTGATCCAAAGCTCAGCTGATCTTATCTCAGCCCCCACCAAGTTTCATTTATCCATTACTCCGATCCTCACTAAACTACTTTTGCTCCAGCTCCTCAAACAACTAAGATATGAAATTCTTCAATGTGATATGAAACAAAAAAATGCTGGATCTACTCAGCACATCAGGCAGCATCTATGCAGAGAAATAGAATCACCATTTCAGAGTGAGGTGACCTTCCATCAGTTCTGGCTGGTGAACACCAGCTGTTTGTCTGAATGGATAGAAGGTGGATAATTGATTATTGTCTGATTGGATGCATGATGAGCTGAATGAAAGGATGGTTGCTTGGCAATTGGTAACTGGAGAGAAAAATGACTCACTAAATTGATCAATGTCTGCATTGCTGGATAGAAGTGTGTTTGATTGTCCACATATGGCCGCCTGTCTGGTTGGACACCTGATTGGATAGCTAATTGGATGAATAGTTGGATGTTCGATATCTAGGTTCTCCGATCCCAGTGTGCCCCACTACCGCTGCTAGTGAAGGTGGAGAATTTGGCGCTCAGCCAAATCTCCAATTCACTGACGTGGGGCTGGAGAATCCTGCTGGTGTGAACAGGCAGAGAATCCGTCCCCTGGTTAGATTGCAGCTAAGTGCATTATTGCCTGGATGAATTAGAAAGAGAGTTAGGAGAAATGAAAAGAAAGAGAATGGCTAACTGGCAGATTGGGTGGAGAGCTACCTGGATGTATATATTCCTGTTAACCTGGTTGTTTTAGTTATGTGGCTAGATGGTTAGATTGGCTGCTAGCTAACTGGATGACTCATTGGCTAGATAAATGATAGAATGAATTGATGTAAGGTTGGAAATGGGTGACAGGGTGGATGCTGGACCATATATGTAACATATGGCAGCACGGTCGCACAATGGTTATCATCGTTGCTTCACAGCTCCAGGGTCCCAGATTCGATTCCCGGCTTGGGTCACTGTCTGTGCAGAGGCTGCACGTTCTCCCTGTGTCTGCGTGGGTTTCCTCTTGTGCTCCAGTTTCCTCCCACAGCCCAAAGATGTGCAGGTTAGGTGGATTTGCCATTCTAAATTGCCCTTTGTGTCCAAAAAGGTTAGGTGGGGTTACTGGGTTACCGGGAAAAAGGGGATAGGGTGGAGGTGTGGGGCTTAAGTGGGGTGCTCTTTCCAAGGGTCGGTGCAGACTCGATGGGCCGAATTACCTACTTCTGCACTGTAAAGTCTATGATTCTAGTACTAAATAGATAATGATAAGCTTGGCAAATGGTTAAGGCATAGGTGGTTAGCAAGATAGGGTAATGGTTACTTGAGATAGATGGAAAGTTAGCTATATGCAGCATTTTGAGCTGGATGAATGAATGACAGGCTGGTTGAATGGGAGAATGGATGGGTGGACAGACAGATAAATGAATGGATTTTCCCATGACATAGTTGTTTGTGTTCTCAGCAGAAGAGGTGTGATTGCTTGAATGGGAGAAAAATTGGATGAAACAGTAAATTCTCACTCTAAACACCAAGGATTCAAGAGGAATGCCAATGTTTTACTGCAAAGGCTAATGTATGCATGTCAAAATCATTCAGTAAACATTATTTTATTCTCAACAAATATGTTTCCTGTTGTCACTTCCTAATAGTTGTTCTTTAATGCAATCATTCCAAGTTTAATAAGGAGTAGCCTGGAGATTGCCAACTAGTATTGAATGGATTGTTTGTTTTGATCAATTAATTTAATTCTCAGCAACTTAGTCCAGCCCTAATAGGCTGTAACACACAGCAACATTTTGCCACCTGCTAAATTACATTGGTCTCTTTACACAAACATTGATGCTTAAGAGCGATCATTGTCTCTGTTGCCAAGTCACTGGGCACATTGTAAATTTTTGGCAATTTTATCATTTGCACGATATTATTTGCAATCTGAAATCATCTTGATCTTTGCATGTGAAACTATTCTACTTCACTGCTGCTCCAGGTATATTTTCCCCAAAGGAATGGCACTCCCACTTTAAAATGCAAGTACAGGCAGGAGAATTGTAAAAATCGACTGTGAAAATATTCAGCTGCAGTTTTGGTGCAAAAGGTTTTAACTGGGAATTTACATCTTTCCCCAGTTCCAATGGGAAGTCTGTGTCATGGTCTGAACCAGGAACTGGACGACCAGCGAAGGGACAACACATGTGGCATAGACTGTCCGTCCATGTGAAGAGCAAAGATGGTGCATCTAATCAGACAGCTGTAATCAAACCCCTGACTAAGCCATATCAGAATCAGATTAAAAACCTCAGCTTCTCAGACACCAGCACAAAAGCCCTTTACAATGTTGTGGAAGAGGATGAAAGTGACCCCTTGAGACTCGACATTCCCAATAGTCCAGAGATGATGTTGCAGCGACGAACAATGTCTATCACGCAGCTTAAAGAAATAGAAGATCCTCAATTTTTCATTTCTGATCAGTTCCCAAAAGGTGTTTCTTCGCAACAGTCCATAATGGATCATTTGCATGGTGTGGTCAATACATTTTCAACCAATATGACTGACCTTAATTCAGTGCTTACTGTGCCAGTGCCCGGGAACGGGATGAACTCACTGTACCAGTTGGACCAACAGGTTCTCCCTCTCCAGATGACAACCTTCAATCCTCAACCCATCTCGCCTGTCGAGGAGGAAAGCGAACGGTTCAATCTCATCGACGACTTCATGTATGACAGCACCGAGATCCAGGAGGAACTGCCCGTCCCCAACAAGCTCACGCTGGAGGACTCCCCCGCGCTCACACCTCCCTCCCCCTTCCGAGATTCAGTGGCATCAGGCAGCTCTGTCCCCAGCTCCCCAATCTCTGAGTCAGTGCTGTGCACCCCTCCCAGTGTAACCTATGCTTCGGTCATTCTGAGAGACTACAAACAAACTTCCTCAACCCTGTGACGGTTTAGCCAGGCGGCCAGAAGTTAACGTTTGCTGAGAACTTCCAAATTAAAATATTTAGAAGTGGGGGTATGGGGGGGGGGGGGGGGAGAGGTTATCCAGTGCCGTAGTGTAAGTCATAAAACATTTTTGAAAGCGAAGAGGAAAACAGTATATCATCCCTTACGGTCAAGGTCCAGATGCTATTCTGTGATTAGGATTCAGTAGCAACTCAGAACAATCGTTTCCGAAGCATTGTTGTAGAGATAGACATGCTAAAATGTGCTATTTTATTGCATCCTTTTAAAATTGCAAATAGTTGTTGGATTATAGTTATTGGACGCCTGATATTTCACTATGTCCCCACTGCAAGCTGTCAGAAGCAACCATCAGGTGAACTGCTGCTGTGTTCTTTTGCTGAGTGCCTGTTTATTGGGCAGCAATGGCCAGGGCTTATTATTTACAAATCAAGACTGGGGCAATAAAGTCCATCCATCAACAATAATCTGCAGCATGTTCAAATCCTGGGATTTTTAATCCCACCCTCCCCTCAAATTGTGTCATGATTGTGATACATGCCCATTGAGGGTGGGCCACAGGCTAACGGTAATATCTGCAATCTGACAGAAGACGGTGCTCTTACTGCTTTTCATTCAAATGGTACAATGTCACAAGAGGACATCTTGCTTCCACCCAGAGGTTAGGGCGGCAAACTCTGCCCTGTTTCTCAATCATTTCTTCCAACCCTGCCAAAGGCCACTGATTCGTTTGGAAACACTTTGCCTGCTTTTCCTGAAAGAAAAAGAGGGGGAGCATGAGCAGCATTGTCTATTGTCAAAACACTGCGGTTGCCTGGGACGTTGGACAAGCTGTCAGATCTGCAGCTAGCTGCACTCTTCAAAGAGCGGCAAGAATAAACACTCTCACTCTGCAGATACTTTGGGACAACGTGCAACCCACGTGCAGAAGACCGGGAAACAGAATGCAGCTCGTCACCTTTACTTTCAGGAACAATGAACAAGGGAAACCAACTGAACTCTCAGCTGTGTTTTTTAAAGAATCCCCTCGGAAACCTTGCACAAGTTGTTAAAATGTAATCCATGGTGGGCAGTAGTGATCGCAATGATCAGTGTTTCTGATGTAACTTACATCTCAGATACACAAACAAAACATTTCATGTTAAATTCCGACGCATTCTGATGGAAAATGCAGTTTTTTGGGGGGGGTTCTGTTACGTGTGTCAGTCTTAACAATTCTGACAGTCTGAAGTTTGTTTTCTATGTAAGCCAGTGTCTAAGAGTTTTAAAAAACCTTACATTTGTAGATATATTTTCAGAGTTTGAAACTGTAACATAGGTGAAGTAGGTTCTCTAGTTTCTGAGAATTAAAAGTGTAGATTGTAGAAAGAGTCCACATTCACAGCACTTGGTTTGTCAAAGGTGAGGTGGCATTCTTCAAAAGAAAAGTCCATTTTTGGTTGCTGTCCTGATATCTCGCCTTCTCCAGAACCTTGCGGGAAACTCTATTGGAGTGATTGCAAATGAAAACAGAAAATGTTGGAAATACTCACCAGGGCGGGCAGCATCTGTGGAGAGACAAACAGAGTGCTTCTCCCTCTGCAGCTGCTGCCTGACCTGCTGGGTATGTCCAGCAATGTCTGTTTTTATTTCAGATTTCAAGCATCTGCAGTATTTCACTTTTGCATCGGGGTGATCTTGCTTGGTACTAATCCTAATCCCGATGTGGTACATCACTGGATGCCATAGTATAATATCTCCACCTTTTTCGGGTGGCAGGCTCAGTTAGTAGCAGTCCCAGTTCGTAGCCAGAAGGCTGCTCCAGTGATTTAAGCATATGACCTAGGCTGACATTTCAGTTCAATAGCAAGTGAGTCTTTTTGGTGAAGTGCTCAACTAAAATCCCACCTGTCCTTTCGGGCAGGCCTGAAAGATCCCTGCACTAATCGAGGAAAAGAGGAAATGCTCCCTTTGGTGACCTGGCCAATTCTTATCCCTCAACTAACATCACGAAGAACAGATGATCTGTCTTTTATCTTTGGTGTTTGTGGGAGCTTGCTGGGGACAAACCGGCTGTTGTGATCCCTACATTGCAACAATGATTACGCTTCAGAAACACTCACTGTCTGTAAAGCACTCGAGGATATTCTGAGGTCACAAAAGGTGCTAGATAAGTCTTTCCTTTTTTACACACTTTCTCTGGGGCTTCCGTCGATCTTCTGTCAGAATTTTGACAGGCAAGCAGGGAGAATTCCCAAAGACGATCCACACCTGGCCATGGTTGATAAAATTGGAGCACACCCGTTGACCTCATGCTCCACACACAATAATGAACACAGGGTTTATGGGACTCCCAACTGGAATTGCAACACCACTGAACTTAAACTACAAAGTGGAAACAGCCATCTCGCACAAACTTTGAAATGTATCTTCCACACAAGGCATTGTCCTAATCCCATATCTCTATTTCCCCTTTCTTCTCACCACCTATCTACTCACACTTAAAAATTGCCATAGGTCCAACCAATGCAAGGTGCTTGATAAAATTAAGACCATCCATTAAGCTCCCTCTGTCACTTCCTTCCGTTAACCCCATCAAGACAAAGTCTCCCAGTGTCTGAGGCCCGAATTTCCATTTTGTTTCTCCCCTGTCCCCTCATACCCTCTCTGAGTTCACCTTGTTCATGAGACACTCCCCCCCCCACCCCTCCCACCCCCATCCCTCCTCCCCCCCCCCCCACCCCCCCCCACCCCCCCCACCCCCACTCCCCCATCCCTTCAACCATTGCTCATCATATTGCTGACTCCCCATGTTAGCTGATATTGTTAGAAATTCCCTCTCCTCTGGTAAGGTCACTTTCCCCTCCTTCAAATCTCAGAGTCACCCATTCTCAAATGACCCATCCTTGACTCTTTTATTCTATGCAAATTACTGTCCATCTCCAACTCCCTTTCCTGTCAAAGAAATGTGTTACCACTTAACAGGCTCTCTCTGAGCCATATTGGTAGTTTCATGGTGGACATTTGCGATGAGAACTGAGCTTTGCAAAGTTTGCCCTTAAATATTTAGTAACTTCTTCCAAGCATGCAACACAATTCTCCTGATGAATCCCTCGGTACTGTTCACATTCTGCATTGTGCTGTTCACCAGTTGTTTGACGCTGACTAACCCCTGACCTCCACCACCTAGAAGGACAAGGGCAGAAGACGCATGGAAGCACCACCACCTCCAAGTTCCCCTCCAGGTCACTCACTCGACTTAGATATATGTCATCGTTCCTTCATCATTATTGGTTGGGATTCCTGAAACTCACTACCGAACAACATTGTGAGTGCACCGTCGCTATATGGACTGCAGCGGCTCAAGAAGAAGGCCCACCACCTAATTTTCAAGGGCATCTAGAATGGCCAATAAAATGCCAATAATACTCACATTCAGAAAATAAGTAATTTTTAAAAATGTATATGAGTGACAGCAACCATTGAAATAGCTCTTGACTGAAGAGGCTAAGTTAACAGCCAGCAAGGTGCCCGATCCAGGACGAAAAGTTGAGTTTTGGTTTATGCAAATCCACCTCCTCTTCATAACAGCAAAAGGATCAAAAGTAATTTGTATTGACTTCCAGTTATATTTTATTATCTGTATCCTTGAAATAAAAATGATCAAGTGTTTGAAATTTAATGAAAACAAGGGGTGCAATAAAATCAGGTTGCAAGGCCAACAGCAATCAACTAGCCTGTGAGAATTGAGAAACTAGTTCATTCTGACCTACTCACACATCCTGCCCTAATGCCTGCTTGCATCATGAAAATCCTATAAGTGCCCCAACATAAATCAACACTGTGCACTTTTATCTGTGCTCTGCATCTGGGGCTTTCCGCACACAGCAAGGAAACATTTGGAAATCTAGGGCAACTAATTCTGGCGCATCACAATTCCCACGACTGCGGTAGTCTCCTGTACGATGGAGCCAAATGCCAAGATGTTTGTGCAAATGAAAAACTACCAACCTTCCCAGTCCTCCGGGTGGAATTCGCCTTCCTCTTCAGTGTCATGTCAACTTAAAAAAATGACTTCTGCAGGTGTAAGTAGAGTTGAACTGTTGTAACAACTGTTTGAACCATAACAGTCACAAATCGCATCCCCTGGTAAACCTTTTAAAATATCACAAGCAAGTGTTGCTTTCAATGTTGGGTTTTACCCAAATTCAGATGAGATTTGACATTTATGATAATTATACATTTTAAATGAAGTAGGAAAATTAAATTGATAGTAGTTATTGGTTGTGCACTGTTAACCGTTTATGTCAAGATTTAACAAAAAGAATTATGAGTGTGAGTGTTCTTTACAATTCAACTTTTATGATCTTGTAAACAGCAAATGTAAAAAATGTTTAGACAAGTAAGATGTAATTTGAGAGCAGAAGGCAATAAATGAAGTTCTGTTTACCTTGGTAAGATATTTCCGATTGCATACAAGCCTCCTTTCACCACCTTTGTTTGAAAATCTGTCTGGAATGAACAATAATTCTTTTCTTACATTTAATTTTAAATGACATTTTTTGCATTTTGCTGTACCCCTGTGCTTGCTAACCTGCATTGGCTCCTCGTCTGACAACATCTCGATTTTAAAATTCTCATCCTTATTTTCGAATCCCTTTCATGGCCTTGTTGATCTCTAAGTCTGTACTATCCTGCGGCCCTACAACCCTCCAGCTCTGGCCTCGTGCATGTCACTGATTTTCACCACTCTGCCATTTGCAGTTTCTCACCCCGAGCTTTGGATATCCTTCCCTAAATCTTTTGCTACTCATTTAAGATGCTCCTTACAACCTACCTCTTTGACCAAGCTTTTGAGAACCTGTTCTAATATCTCCATCTGTAGCTTGTGTCAAATTTAATACTCCTGCGAAGCAACTTTGGATGTTTTACTATATTAGAGGTGCTATGTAAATGCAAGTTGTTGTTGTAATTCATGATTATTACGGTTCCTTCAAAACTACTGCTTTTGGTTACATATGTTAAAATTTGGTTGCAGTTTGACTGGAGGCAAAGTCTATTTGTTATCGGCGAATCTGTCATTGACAATACACAATGATATATTTCGATCTATGAGCTGTGATTAAATAAAGGTGTGAAATATTGGTCTCATACCATTCAATACATTATTATTAGGGCACAATATGCTGTTTGAATATAAGAGGTGCATCTTGGGAAATATTAAGCATCATCCCATGGCACGGGTTGGGGTGTGGGCAAGCTCACTGTTCCCCGGAGAAGCTTTTCCTTGAAGCAGCAGGTTATAGAATCATTCCGCTAACTCTGAAAATTGGAACTGCTTCCTTCTAGTTTCACTCCTTTGTTTGCTGGTATGCAGGGGTTGCCACCCTGCAGAATGCTAATGTTACCTGAGCAACCATTCAATTCTGGCCATCCATTGAATATGTGCAGTCTACCCCCTACCCAAACATTGCCTGTGTCTAACTCTGCCCCCTCTCCAAGAAACTCCAGTAAAGTTTAAATCCTCCATTTCATCCTAGGTGGCTACCATCTCACGTTTGAGTCATTTCATTAAGGCCAGCAAAATTTTAAAATGATTATCCAGAGACTCCCACTTACCTTGGGCACAAAATCTAAGCTTGTATTCCAGGGCAGTGTTGAGGGTATGTTGCACTGTCAGAGGTGTCGGCCGGGATTCTCCGAGCCCGTGCCGGGACGGAGAATCCCGCCACGCCGCTCCAACGGCGGGCCGCCGATTCTCTGGCGACCGACCGGAGAATCGGCAGCAATCGTGCCAGTGCGGTCGCCTTGGCACCGGTCAGGGGCCGTTGAAAGCGGCCCCCGTGTCAATTCTGCGCACTCGACGGGCCACGTGCCCGCCAAATCCCGCCGGGCCAAGTGCCCGCCGAATCCCGCCGGCATTGTTTGCATATGGTCCTACCCGGTGGGACCTCGGCGTTCTGGCTGCGTTGCAGGACGATGGGGGGGGGTGACTTCGGGGGGGCCTCCACAGTGGCCAGGCCCGCGATCGGGAGCAACTGCCATGTGCCCACGGGCTGGCGCGGAGATGGCCGTGGCGCGCATGCTCGGACCTGTGGCGGGCCGGCTTTCGGCTTTCGACTCCGGCGCCGTTCTAGCCCCCGAGGACAGGTAGAATGACTAGGCCTAGAGGCCCGTTGACGCCGGCGTCAACACTTGGCTGGCATTTCGGAGAATCCCGGCCGCCATCTTTCAGATGAGTTGTCTAACTCAGACTCTGTCTGCTCTCTCAGGTCCTGGCCAATATTCCTCCCGCAACCAACATCATTAAAGCCAATGATCTGGCCATTATCACAATGTTGTTTGCGGGACCTTGTTGTGGGCACAATGACTGTCACTTTTCCTACACTACCTTCCTTCACTTATGTGCTGTTTTTCTTTGGCAGTTTTTTGCCAGGGGTTTCCATTCGGTCATGAACTTACATATCAATGTAAGTTTTTCTTTTTCCTTTTGGTTAACCCTGACTTTCCCTTCCTACTGAGAGTGTGAGATTGTAGGATCACCCCTAATAATCACTTCTCGGCGGGGGTGGGGGGCACAGAAATCTTGTACTCCATCCCAGTCAGAGACACCTGAAGCTGTGTCCACCATGTTTAGCAATCTTTTTGAGTCAGCTCTTCTAACTTGGGTGTGGTCCAAAAATACGTATAAAGCAAGCAGAATTTGCTAACGCAGCAAGTGATCATGAAAAGACTTGAATAATGTGCAAAAAACAGGAATTTGCTGACAGTGAGAATTCAGTGCAATGAGGGAAGGAGTGTAGCATAAAGGTGTTATAACCCTCATGAGAATCATGAGCAGACAACCATTGAACTCACAGAGGAGCTCATTGACTACCAACTCCCCAGGTAGGGGGTGGAGACCCACCACCTGGGGCTCCTTAGACCAATGGATAGAAGCAGGGCCTAAGTCAGGGCCTGGAGAGACCTATCCTTCCCGTAGATTCTACACTAGGAATGAGATGCCAGGTAAAACTTAACTTGAATACATGTTAATAAATTCACTTACGTTTATGACCGTTTCGTTTGGAGTTATAAAAGGGTTAATAGCTATTATGCTAATAGCCAATATACATCATCAGTGATGGAGATCCATATGTCACGAGGGCCAGAGAGAGTTGGTTCTGGAAGGAGCCTCATGGTTATCTATCCCTGTATATAGTTATATGTAGTTAAAAATATTCCTGAAGGCCTTCGTTTCTGTAGTCTATGTTAAACAGATCTTGGGAACCCTCATGATGATACTTCATGGTGGAGGTGGTAAACCTACCGAATGGCAAAGGATCCCCGATAGAGGCGGGAAACTGAAAGCCAGTGAATCTAAGGCAGCCAGGGAAGGACTGTATGGCTGAGAATCCGAAGGAACAGCCCCAACGGGGTCCCAAGATCAAGCATTATCCAAGCCAATGTCACAAGCGAGACAGGCTGAGCTATGGAAGCAGAAGCGAGTTTTAATGTATGAGTCAGATCACAGACTCAGTCGGGTTTGTGAGCAATAAAAAAGTACCAGCGCACCCACTGAAAAGCAGACACAAAACGAAGGGCTTGGGGATGGCGTCACCGCCATTACCCAGTCTGTCCGTTATATCGAGGATGTGGAGATGCCGGCGTTGGACTGGGGTGAGCACAGTACGAAGTCTTACAACACCAGGTTAAAGTCCAACAGGTTTGTTTCGATGTCACTAGCTTTCGGAGCGCTGCTCCTTCCTCAGGTGAATGAAGAGGTATATCGAGGGAAGAAACCCCATTGGCGGAAAGATTATCCCAGCATTAATGCAGAGCGTCACTCCTCCTGGAGGCAGGGCTATTTTAAAGCAGCGGGCCGCAAAAAACAAAACCTCTCACTCCAAAGTTTAAGGGAGTGACCGATCAGATCGAGCATGCCCAGGAAATAAAATATACCGGGGAATACAAAGTGCCTTTCTTGGGCGGATTTGCAAATTTTAAATTAGACACTGAGGCAGGAGTTTTAATTTTTTGTGATATAGTAATGTGGCTGAAGCCGAGGTTCCTCCAACCATCTGCCATTCAACTCCATGGTCCAAGGGGCATTCCACTGAAGGTGTAAGGGTTGGTGACCGCTACACTTTGATGAAATGGAAGAGACCCGACAACACTCTTTCTGTTGTGCAAAATTAGGGTTGCTCTTTATCAAGCAGAGGAGCTTGTAGCCTTTTTGCTCATCAGCTGCAGTAAACCCAGGTCCTCCCAAAACAGAGAGGAAGCTTCACACCTGCAGCCACAGCAGGACATTCTGGAAATTGCATTACTCTTTGAGGAGAGGGTGGATGAAGAAGGAGACCAAACCAGCACTGACCATGGGTGACCAGCCAGAGGATGGAATTCTGCACCTCGCACTAATTTTTGAAGAGCGGCTGCATAAGGATGATAACTAAGATACCACTGAGGAATGCGGCCAGGATGCCAATCCAGCTGACTGTTCTGGTAAGGACACTGGTGACATCGTCCAGCCTGGTCCACGCAATGACTTTCAGGGAAAGAAACCATGGAGCAATAGCTCCAACAATGGCCATTTGCAAGACAATTGCAAAATACAAAGCTGATAAGATGTAGGCTCACATTAACACTGCAATGAAGTTACTGTGAAACTCCCCTCGTCGCCACATTCCGGCGCCTGTTCGGGTACACGGAGGGAGAATTCAGAATGTCCAAATCACCTAACAGCACGGGCTGGATTCTCTGCCCCGCCACTTTTCAGCCTCGACCCGCTGGTGGGATTCTCCGTTACGCCGGCCGGTCAACAAGGTTTCCCATTGTGGAGCAGCCCCTTGCCGTCGGGAAACTCCCGGGCGCCGGCAAAACGGAGAATCCCGCCACATACCTTTCGGGACTTGTGGGAGGAAACTGGAGCACCCGGAGGAAACCCACGCAGACACGGGGAGAACGTGCAGACTCAGCACAAACAGTGACCCTAGCCGAGAATCAAACCTGGGACTCTGGCGCTGTGAAGCAACAGTGCTAACCACTGTGCTACCCAAACTCATGTCAAGACTGAAGAGGAAGTAACTGAAAGTGCTGATATGTTAAATATTTACACAATGTAATTCCGCCCCTTCACACTCACTTGTGCCGTGGTGTCATTCTCCAGCTATATTCTCGGCTCTCTTAGAGGACATGTAGCAAGCATGTTACTGATCTCACACACTTCAGATGTACAAGGGAGTGTAACTTATCCAAATCTAGTCGGGGCAGCAGAACAACAACCTAATCTAGTGAAACACTTGAGATGACATTCAGCTCTATTCCAGATGTTGCCTTGACTGCTGAAGCTCTTGAGATGCCAGAACCTAATGAACAACAAAGTCACACTGACATGAAAGCAGAGTGCGTGTGCCTGCTGAACAACCGCAAGCAGAAAGACAAAAGCCCAGAGTATTAACAAGCGCACCATCAACGCCTTCCACGATGGCACGAAACGGGCGCGAGAACAACCGATTCTGGCCCACGGTGCCGGAGCTCCAGGGCGCGATTCTCCACTCCCACGCCGGTTGCGAGAATCGCCTGGGCCGCCGAAATTTCCGGGGACGCCGGTCCGACGCCCTCCCGCGATTATCCCAAACGGCGGGAACGGGCCGGTCGAGTTTTGCGGGCCGCAGGCCGGAGAATCACCGGAGATACCCAAAATGCCGATTCTCCGGCACCCCCGCGATTCTGAGGCCCGGATGGGCCGAGCGGCCAGGCCAGAACGGCGGGTTCCCCCCGGCGGCGTCCACACCTGGTCGCTGCAGTCGTGGGCGGTGCGTGAACGCTGCGGGGGGGGGGGGGGGGGCGAGGGGGGATCCTGCACCGGGCTTCACCTTGAATGTGGGGTGGCCCGCGATCGGTGCCCACCGATCGTTGGGCCGTCCTCTCTGAAGGAGGACCTCCTTCTTTTCGCGGCCCCGCAAGATCCGTCCCCCATCTTCTTGCGGGGCGGATTTGGACAGGACGGCAACCACGCATGCGCGTGGCGTGGCGATGACGTCCGTTATGCGGCGCCGGCCGCGTCATTTATGCAGCGCCACTTTTACGCAGGCGACAAGGCCTGGCGCGTGTAGATGACGTGGCCCCGATACTGGCCCATTGTCTGGGCCTGAATCGGTCGGGACCGGGGCCATTCCGCGCCGTCGTGAACCTTGACGGCGTTCACGACGGCGCGGCCACTTCGGCGTGGGGGTGGAGAATCCCGCCCCTAGCCTCCCTTCCCAGCGCCAAATGGGCGCCGTGCCAATCCGCGCATTCGCAGTTGGGCCGTGCCAACCCGCGCATGTGCAGGGGACTTTTTCAGCGCGCTGCACCCAACGCAACATGGTGTGGGGGTTCAAGGGCCGGCCGCGCAACAAAGTAGGCCCCGGGCGGGGGGGGGGGCTGGCCCGCCGATCGGTGGGCCCCGACCGCGGGCCAGACCCCATCGGAGGCCCACCCCCACAGGCCACCCCCGACCATTCGCGCGGGACTCGGAGAATCGCGCCCGATATGAGAGTAATCTTCATTCCTCTGTCCACCAATCTTATTCCTTGGGATTGAACAGCACTTCATTTTGGCTCCAGGAATCACTTAATGCTGTTAAGCAATGGATGCTTTTGCCAGGCAACAAAATTGCTGGGTCGGAAGACTGCAGACCTACTGCAGCCATGCAAAGCTTAATAGAGAAGCTGGTCAAGTCTCATTCCTTCGAGAAACAGCAGCATATATAGGGGGTACAAAGAGGAAGCAGTAAAAGAGGAATGGTCCAGTGGTGCAGTGGTTAGCACTGCTGTCTCACACCCTGAGGACCCGGGTTTGATCCCAGCCCCAGGTCACTGTCCACATGGAGTTTGCACATTCCCCCCGTGTCTGCGTGGGTTTCATTCCCACAACCCAAAGATGTGCAGGGTAGGTGGATTGGCCACACTAAATTGCCCCTTAATTGGAAAAATGAAAAGAAAAGAAAAAGAGAAAGCCTGTTCAACTTCTTTACGCTGAACACCAGAAATAGGAATCTCATTTAGGTGCATTCCATTTTTTAAAAATCTTTATTGTCACAAGTAGGCTTACATTAACACTGCAATGCTTTCCTGGAAGAATCTTGAGGCACATCCTCTAAGAGAGCCAAAACACAGCTGGAGAACGACACCACAGGTGCCAGAGATTGTGAAGGGGGTGGGGGCTGATGGGGAGGAGGATGTGTAAATATTTAATGAATAGAATGAAAGACTTGGGGGGGGGGGGGGTGGGGGGGGGGGGGGGGGTGGGAGGGTAGCTTAAGGGTTAATAACTATTATCCTGCTAGCTAACAATTGTCTGATTTCAGACTATGTGCCACTGGAACTCAGAGAGTTGTTTCAGTTAGAATCTTCCTGCTTATCTTGCCCTGGTCCTGATTGTACATAGTTAACAAATGTTTGAAGTTTCCTGGAGTCTTGTTTCCAGTAGTCTATGTTAAACACACCCTGAGACCACTCAAGATGATATTTCAAGAAGGTGCTGCTATTTTGCCTCTTATAGTTAGTTATACTGGTTGAGGCCGCAGTTATGTGACAGGAAAAACAGGCTCCACTTGAACGGGACCAGGGCCCTAGCAGAAAGGGACATTAAACTAGCAGCTCAAAGGAGAGCTCGGATGGAAAAGATAGCAACGGTAAGGGAGTAAAGTAACTGTGAGAAAATGTGCTTTAAGCACTACAGAAAACGTCAAAGATGGAAAGCATTTAAACCAGGAAAGAGATTTGAGAAATGTGAGAGTACAGGGCAGCACGGTAGCACAAGCAGACAGCACTGTGGCTTCACAGCTCCAGGGTCCCAGGTTCGATTCCGGCTTGGGTCACTGTCTGTGCGGAGTCTGCACGTCCTCCCCGTGTCTGCGTGGGGTTCCTCCGGGTGCTCCGGTTTCCTCCCACAGTCCAAAGACGTGCAGGTTAGGTGGATTGGCCATGATAAATTGCCCTTAGTGATAAAAAAGGTTAGGAGGGGTTATTGGGTTACGGGGGTGGAAGTGAGGGCTTAAGTGGGTCGGTGCAGACTCGATGGGCCGAATGGCCTCCTTCTGCACTGTATGTTCTATGTACGATGTACTATGTAAAACATTACAGCAGAAAAACAGGTTAGATGTGTGTACTGCGGTGAACCACTGTGTTAGGAGATGTAAGGTAGGACCTGCACTACAGGTTCACCGATAGCTCCTGCCGGCTGGCTCCGCCCAGAGAGAACTGTATAAATATGCATGACCTCCAGTGCCCTGCCATTTCACCAGCTGCAGCAGGAGGCCATGCATCTGACTGTAATAAAGCCACAGTTGTACCCAACTTTAGTCTTTGTGCAATTGATTGTGCATCAATTTATTACAGTCAGATTTTCCACAGAATGGATATCAGAATTAAGCCCGATCGCCTGCAGCTGGATCCGCACTCGCCCGACGCCAGAAAAGACTTTACTCACGGGCTAGCATGTTTTGAGGCTTACATCAAGGCTGCGGATCCTGAGCCAACGGAGGCGCAGAAAATAAACGTCCTGTACTCCAGACTGAGCTCCAGTGTGTTCCCGTTGATCCAAGATGCCACAAATTACACAAATTACACTGAAGGAACACTACGCGCAGAAGGCGAACACGCTCTTCGCCAGGCATGTACTCGCCACCAGCTCGCAACTACCTGGTGAGTCCATCGAAGAGTTCTGGCGGGCCCGAATTCCACTCGTCCGGGACTGTGACTGTCAGGCTGTCGAACACGCGAATCTTCTCATGCGTGACACCTTCGTGACGGGGATTGCGTTGGACCGCATCCGAGAACGATTACTGGAAGGGGCCACGCTCGAACTGGCGGAGACAAAAACCTTGCCGCTCTCCATGACGGTCGCATCCCGTAACGTACAATCGTACCCCTCCTGCCGCGCTGCCCACCCTTCTACCACTTCCTACCCCTCCTGGACCCCACCGACGACCTCCTCAGCCGTGGCCCTGCCTTCGCAATACGCCTGTGCCGCACGCCGATCCGCGCACCCCGTGGGTCCCCGCTGCTACTTCTACAGTCAGCAGAAGCACCCCCGCCAACACTGCCCGGCCCTCACTGCAGTTTGTAAAGCCTGCAGTAAAAAGGGCCACTTCGCGGCTGTGTGCCAGGCCCGCGCAGTCGCTGCGATCGCGCCCGCTATCGCCCCCCTCCCCCATGCCAGATGCACAATGGGAGCTGCCATCTTCTCCTCCTGGGTCCATGTGCGACCAATGGGCGCTGCCATCTTGTCCCCCTTCGGCCACGTGCACCCCATGGGCACTGCCATCTTGTCCTGACCCCGCAATGTGCGCACATGGGCGCCGCCATCTTGTCCCGACCCCGCAATGTGTGCACCAGGGGCGCCGCCATCCTGTCCCTCACAGGGTCTCCGGACATCCCGACACCGGAACCGCACACGCTCGCCACCCGAAGCATCCAATGGCAACTCGCAGTTCGCTTCGATGACGCTGGACCAATCTCTCCCCCACAACCTGGCCACCGCGTCGACGACGGTTAAAATCAACGACCACGCGACCTCGTGCCTGCTGGACTCCGGGAGCACCGAAAGCATCGTTCACCCAGATACGGTAAGGCGCTGCTTCCTCGCGGTCCACCCTGCCAATCAAAGGATCTCCCTAGCATCTGGATCCCACTCCATCCCGATCCGAGGCTTTTGTACAGTCACCCTCACTGTCCAGGGCGTAGAAGTTAGTAACTTCCACCTCTATGTCCTCCCTAATCTCTGCGCTGCACTCCTGTTGGGGCTGGACTTCCAGTGCAACCTCCAGAGCCTCACCCTCAAATTCGGCGGGCCCTTACCCCCCCTTACCGTTTGCGGCTTCGCGACCCTCAACGTCGATCCCCCCTCCCTTTTCGCCAATCTAACTGTGGATTGCAAGCCCGTTGCCACTAGGAGCAGACGGTAAAACACCCAGGACAAGACCTTCATCAGGTCCGAAGTCCAGCGGCTGCTTAAGGAGGGTATTACCGAGGCCAGCAACAGCCCCTGGAGAGCCCAAGTGATAGTGGCTAAAACTGGGGAGAAACACAGGATGGTCGTGGACTACAGCCAGGCCATCAATCGGTACACGCAGCTCGACGCGTACCCCCTCCCACGCATATCTGATATGGTCAATCAGATTGCGCAGTACCGGGTCTTCTCAACAATTGACCTGAAATCCGCCTACCACCAGCTCCCCATCCGGAAGTCGGACCGGCCATACACTGCCTTCGAGGCGGACGGTCGCCTCTACCACTTCCTTAGGGTCCCTTTCGGTGTCACAAATGGGGTCTCGGTCTTCCAAAGGGAGATGGACCGAATGGTCGACCAGTACGGTTTGCGGGCCACCTTTCCGTACCTAGATAATGTCACCATCTGCGGCCATGACCAGCAGGACTACGATGCCAACCTCGATAATTTCCTACGCACTGCCACTCTTCTCAACCTGACCTACAACAAAGAGAAGTGTGTGTTCAGCATGACCCGGTTAGCCATTCTCGGCTATATAGTCCAAAACGGATTTCTCGGGCACGACCACGACCACATGCGTCCCGTCATAGAACTTCCCCTCCCCCACTGCCCCAAGGCCCTCAAATACTGCCTGGGTTTTTTTTCCTACTACGCTCAGTGGGTCCCAAACTATGTGGACAAGGCCCGCCCACACATTCAGTCCACCCAATTCCCCCTCGCGGCCGAGGCACAACACGCTTTCGCCCGCATCAGAGCAGACATTGCAAATGCCGGGATGCGCACAGTGGACAAGTCACTGGCTTTTCAAGTGGAGAGCGATGCTTCAGATGTCGCCCTTGCCACCACTCTAAACCAGGCAGGCAGATCCGTGGCATTCTTTTCCCGCACCCTTCATGCCTCTGAAATTCGACACTCATCCGTCGAAAAGGAGGCCCAAGCTATCTTTGAAGCTGTGCGGCATTGGAGGCATTACCTGGCCGGTAAGAGATTCACTCTCCTTATGGACCAACGGTCGGTAGCCTTCATGTTCTATAACACACAGCGGGGCAAGATCAAAAATGATAAAATCTTGCGGTGGAGAATCGAGCTCTCCACCTATAATTACGAGATCTTGTGTCGCCCCGGTAAACTCAACGAGCCCCCAGACGCCCTCTCCCGAGGTAAATGTGCCAGCGCACAAGTGGACCAACTCCGGGCCCTACACGACAGCCTTTGTCACCCGGGGGTCACTCGATTGTACCATCTGGTCAAAGCTTGCAATCTGCACTACTCCATCGAGGAAGTAAGGACAGTCACCAGGGACTGCCAGGTCTGTGCGGAGTGCAATCCGCACTTCTACCGGCCAGACCGTGCGTGCCTGGTGAAGGCTTCCCTCCCCTTTGAACACCTCAGCGTGGATTTCAAAGGGCCCCACCCCTCCACTGACCGTAACACGTACATTCTCAGTGTGGTCGATAAGTACTCCAGATTCCCCTTCACCATCCCATGCCCCGATATGACATCTGCCACCGTCATCAAGGCCCTCAGCACCATCTTCGCTCTGTTCGTTTTCCCCGCCTACATCCACAATGACAGGGGATCCTCATTCATGAGCGATGAGCTGCCTCAGTTCCTGCTCAGCAGGGGTATAGCCTCCAGCAGGACGACCAGCTACAACCTCTGTGGAAACGGGCAAGTAGAACGGGAGAATGGGACAGTTTGGAGGGCCGTCCAGCTGGCCCTACGGTCCAGGAACCTATCAGCCTCTCGCTGGCAGGACGTCCTCCCTGACGCTCTACACTCCATCCGGTCACTATTGTGCACCGCCACTAATAACACACCCCATGAACGTGTTTTTACCTTCCCCAGGAAGTCCACATCTGGGGTGTCTCTCCCGACTTGGCTCGCTGCTCCAGGACCAGTCCTTCTCCATAGGCACATCCAACTCCACAAGGCAGACCCCTTGGTAGACAGGGTTCACCTGCTCCACGCCAACCCTCAATATACCTACGTTGAGTTCCCCGACGGCCGCCAAGATACTGTCTCACTCAGGGACCTGGCACCGTCAGGTTCCACCCCAACACACCCCCCACCAATGCGCCCCCCGCGATGCCGCCAATATTGACCCCACCAGTGCACCCCCCCCCCTCCCCTTTTCTGCACAAGAGGACAAAGAGGACTTCTGCATGCTCCTGGAGTTCCCCGATGACTGGCCAGCATCAGCACCGCCATCGGTGCCACCTCCACCACCGCCAGCACCGACTTCGTCGCCACCGTTACGCCGCTCCCAACGAAGCACCAAAGCACCGGACCGGCTGAACCTTTGACAGACTCCGGACCGTCAACGTGGACTTTTCTTTCCCTACCACTGTACATAATTGCACTAATTGTATTTAGTTTCACGTCACCCCCGCCGGACTCATTTTTAACAGGGGGTGAATGTGGTGAACCACTGTATTAGGGGTGTAAGGTCGGACCTGCACTACAGGTTCGCCGGTAGCTCCTGCTGGCTGGCTCCGCCCACGGAGAACAGTATAAATATGCATGACCTCCAGTGCCCTGCCATTTCGCCAGCTGCAGCAGGAGGCCACGCATCTGACTGTAATAAAGCCACAGTTGTACCCAACTTTAGTCTTTGTGAAATTGATTGTGCCTCATGTACCAAATAAGTGTCCTTTAGATAAACATGTAGAGTATCGGGAAGAAAGTGACCAGCTGGAATTCTACTGCTGCCAGTCTGTTCCTAGTGGGGGGCGTCAAATTGCGTGGGATGGCAGGGAGTGTCATGCCTGTCATCTACCTGCCTCCACTGGAATTTTACCAGCAGTGGGGAAGTGTTAGGCACCTGCCTTTGTGCCAATTGAAGCCCTTAAGTGACTAGTTATTGGCAGTGTAAGGGACTCCTTGTGCCACCACTGGTATTTTACCAGCAGCGGGGAGACCCCATGCCATGTAGTGAGGTAGTTATGCATTCCCTGGAAGCCTAGCTGTGGGCTGCGGGGAGGGGTTTATCGTGTCTGTGTACCTATTCCTCATACAGGGCATCCTCAGTGGAATGGCTACCTATGTTTATTTGCCAATCCTGACCTTCCTATAACTGCACCCCTTCCTTTCCGGGATCTGCCTGGTGAGGCCATTCCACTTAGACTGTACTGTGGCCTCTGTTGCTGCATCTGGTCGGGCACTAGCTGTAGTCCCAGCAGTGACCACTGCTCTTAATGACGTTGCTGGAACTGAAGCCATCTTATTGGCTGTCAGCTTTCAGAGGCGGGACATCATCCTTCACAGAGGAAAAAAAACACAAGTTTAGGTAACCTTAAAATCTGGTTGTGGTCATCACCTCCACATTAAATCCCAGGAATGAATTGCAGATGCAAAGGAAGAAATGATAGTCATGGACTGCATTTTGGGGGGCCATTGAAGGCAGAAGGGGAGACAGAAGTGGCACTGAAAATGCTGGAGCCACTTCCGGTGGTGGCCATGGAGTGAGTGGTCACTTATTTGGTAGCTCCCGCTCGTGGTGGACCTTTGGGACATTTTTCTCCGATTTATGGTGGATTTGATCGACAAAACAGGAGATTGGTGAGGTAGAGGAGAAGGATTCCCCACCAGTGTATGGATTCATGGACCAGAAGTGGCCTGAAAAGGAGAGATTGTTGGTCGAAGACGGGAGTGGAGTCTGCAGCACATGAGAATATGGCGGAGGGTCAGGGACCAAAATTGCCGGCCCAGTGGTCAACGGAGCAGCTGATGGTCTTTCTCCAGGAGAGCTTTGCTCAGCAAAGAACGGAATACCTGGATCCGATTAAGCCGGGGATTGACCATGTGGAGCAGGGATTGGAAGCCCAGGGCCAGGCGATCCAGAAGGTGGAAGAGGCGGTTGCTGAGCACGATGAGCAGCTAGCCATAATAGCGGTGGACTTGAGGCTGATGAAGGACCACCAGAAGAGGCTGCAAAAGAAAGTGGAGGATTTGAAGAACAGGTTGCGCAGGAGAACCTGAAGATTGTTGGCCTTCCGGAGTGCAACAAGGGATCGGATGCAGGGACATATGTGGCACATATGTTTGAGAAGCTGCTGGGGGAAGAAGCGTTTGCTCGGCCCTTGGAGGTGGACAGAGCGATTATGAGGAAGCCGCTGAGGAACAAGCTGCCAAGGGCAATGGTGGTACGAATGCACCGGTTCCTGGACAAGGAACAGATCTTGAGGTGGGCCAGGCAGACGAGGAGCTGCATATGGGAAGGCAATGAGCTGCGTATTTACCAGGACTTGGGTGCGGAACAGGCCAAAAGAAGGGTGAGTTTCAATAAGGTGAAATCGGCCCTCTTTAAGAAGGAGGTGAAGTTCAGCATTTCGGCATATTTGTGGGTCACTTATGAGGGCCAGGAACTTTATTTTGGATCGCCAGATGAGGCGCTGAACTTTGTTAAGGACAGGGGCCTGGCAGGTGATGGAGGACATTGAACTTGGGGCGCGTAGTTATGTTCTTGATATGCTGCTAAATTTCTTTTCCCTTTGGGTTGTGTATGTGTTTTGCACTACGTTTGGGGATGTTGCTCCGTTTTGTTTGCGGATTAACTTTGTTCTCAATGGGGATGGTGGGTGGAATTTTCTTCTTTGTGTTTGTTGGGGACTGGGGGTGGGAGATCAGTGGGCGGTAGGATGCTTGTCGTCATGGGCAGGTGCTACCAGACTAGCTGGGCGGGTTAGCTCACGGAAGCGCAGTGGGCGGGGGGGGGGGGCTGCGAGCAGGTGATAAGTTTGTTGAGAGGGTTTGGGATTGTTATTTTTGTATTGGGGGAAGGAGGGGGGTGTTGATCTGCTGACTGGGGAGGGACTGTAGCTTGGAGACAGACTGGGGGTCGACGGTGGGTGCCCCCGAAGTGCGCGGGCTGGAGGCTGACCAAGGAAGGGTTATGGTTGATCAGCTGGGGTGGAGGGGTGCCTCCCCCCCCCCGACCAGGCTGATCACATGGAACGTGAGAGGGCTGAATGGGTCGGTCAAGAGGGCTTGCATGTACGCACATTTGAAGAGTTTGAAGTTGGCAATGCTACAGGAGACACATCTGAGGATAGTGGATCAGACTAGGCTGAGGATGGGGTGGGTTGGGCAGGTGTTCCATTTGGGGCTAGACTCTAAAACTAGGGGGGTAGCGATCTTGATCAATAAGTGGGTATCATTTGAGGTAGGGAGCATAGTGGCGGACTCAGGGGGTAGGTACGTTATGGTAAGTGGGAAGTTGGAGGGGATGCCGGTGGTGTGAGTGAATATTTATGCACCAAACTGGGATGATGCGGAGTTTATGAGGCGGGTATTGGGGGGGGATCCTGGACTTGGACTCACATAGGCTGATCATGGGGGGATCTTTAGCACGGTTATAGATTCGAGGTTGGATCAGTCGAGTTCAAGGGCAGGGAGGGTGCCAGCGGCTGCGAAGGAACTAAAGGGGTTTATGGAACAGATGGGAGGAGTAGATCTGTGGCGGTTCGGACGACCAAGAGCGAAGGAGTTTTCTTTTTTCTCCCTTGTTCACAAAGTGTACTCCCGGGTTGATTTTTTCATTTTGAACAAGGCTTTGCTGGCAGGGGTGGTGGATGCCGAGTATTCGCCAATTGTTGTGTCGGACCATGCCCCACACTGGGTTGATTTACAGGTGAACAAGGAGAGGGGTCAGCGCCCAAAATGGAGATTGGATGCAGGACTGTTAGCGGATGAGGGGGGGTGCGAGTGGGTGAGGGAGGCCATCCAGAATTATTTGGGGATAAATGACACAGGGGAGGTTTCGGCAGCAATGGTATGGGAAGTAGTAGTTAGCGGGGGAGCTGATTTCGGTACGGGCTCATAGGGAGAATGTGGAGCAGGCAGAGATGGTTAGGCTGGTTAGGGAGATCCTCCAGGTGGATAGAAGGTACTCGGAAGCCCCGGAGCGGCAGAAGCTGCAGATGGAGTTTGGTCTCATATCCACAGGGAAGGCGGTGGGGCAGTTGAGGAAGCCGAGAGGGGCGGTATATGAGTATGGGGAGAAATGAAATGAAATGAAAATTGCTTATTGTCACAAGTAGGCTTCAAATGAAGTTACTGTGAAAAGCCCCTAGTCGCCACATTCCCGCGCCTGTTCGGGGAGGCTGTTCCGGCCAGTAGGATGCAGGCACACCAGCTCAGGAAAAGGGAGACGGCCAGGGGGATATGAAGAGTGAAGGATAGAGGGGGAACACGATCTTGGACCCAGCGGGGTGAACGGGGATGAGGCAATTCTTGGAGGGTTTGGAGTTTCTAAAGGTGGAGGAAGGGTTGGTGGAGGGGTTGGGAGCGCCGATCGGGATTGTAGAAGTAGTAGAGGGATTGGAGGCCATGCAGTTGGGCAAGACCCCGGGACCAGGTGGCAACCCAGTGGAATTTTACAAGAAGTTCTCTGGGATGTTGGGCCCGCTGCTGGTGAGGGCATTTAATGAGGCAAGGAAGCGGGGTGTCCTTCCCCCAACAATGTCATAGGCCTCGACTTTACTGATCCTGAAGCGGGCGAAGGACCCAGAGCAATGTGGGTCATACAGACCAATCTCCCTACTAAATGTTGACGCCAAATTGCTGGCCAAGTGTTTGGCATTGAGAATAGAGGATTGTGGTCCGGGGTGATTGGTGATGACCAGGCGGGATTCGTTAAAGGTAGGCAGATAACGGCCAATGTTCAAAGGCTCTTGAATATCGTCATGATGCTCTCCGGGGAGATGGAGGTGATGGTCGCTATGGACGCGGAGAAGCTTTCAACTGGATGGAGTGGAAGTGTTTGTGGGGGGTCCTGGGGCAGTTTGGATTTGGGAAGGGTTTTGTAGACTCGGTCCGGTTGCTGTACCAGGCGCCGGTGACGAGTGTGCGGACGAACCGGGTGAACTGGGAATATTTCAGACTGAGCCGGTTGACGAGGCAGTGATGTCCACTCTCCCCACTGTTGTTTCCCTTGGCTTTCGAGCCATTGACGAGGCGCTGAGAGCGTCAAAGGACTAGAAGGGGCTAGTTCGAGGGGGGGGGGGGGTGGAGCACAGGGTCTCGTTATATGCGGACAATCTACTCCTGTATATTTCTGACCCGCTAGGGGCGATGGGAGAGATTATGCGGATCTAAGGGGAATTTGACCAGTTTTCAGGGTATGAATTAAATATGGGAAAAAGTTAGATTTTTGTGATCCAGGCGAGGGGGTAGGAGAGGAGGCTGGGTGAGTTGCCATTTAAAGTGGTGCGATGGAGTTTCCACACTTGGGAATTCAGGTGGCATGGGGATGGGAGCAGTTGCATAAATTAAATCTGGCCCGGCTAGTTGAGCAAATGAAGGAGGACTTTCGAAGGTGGAACATGCTCCGCTGTCAGACGGGGGGGTACAGACCATAAAGAACACAGTTCTCCCGAGATTCTTGTTTATTTTCCAGTGTCTCCCTATTTTTATACCAAAGACCTTTTTTAAGCGAGTTATTGCGGTGATCGCTGGGTTTGTGTGGGCGGGTAAAACCCCGTGAGTAAGGAAAGTGCTGTTGGAGTGGAGCCGAGGGAGGCGAGGGAGGGTTGGCATGCCGAACTTTTACTGGGCGGCAAGTATAGCCATGATCAGAAAGTGGGTAGTGGGGGAGAGGTCGGTGTGGGAGCGGGTAGAGGCGGCATCACGTAGGGGCACAAGTTTAGGAACACTGGTAATGGCAGCACCTCTGCCGTTCTCGCCGGCTCGGTAGTCTACAAGCCCGGTGATGGTGGCTGCTATGAGAGTTTGGGGACAGTGGCGGAAGCATATGGGAGTGGAGGGAGCGTCGGTGTGACTCCAATTTGTGGTAATCACCGGTTTGTCCCGGGGAGGTTGGATGAGGGTTTTGGAGGTGGCAGAGAGCAGGGATTGAGAGGCTGGGGACCTGGTTATCGATGGGAGCTATCCTTGTTTAGAGGATTTGGAGGAGGAGTTTGAATTGCCGCGTAGGAATGGGTTTCGTTATCTGCAGGTGAGGGACTTTGCGCAAAGGCAGGTTTCGACCTTTCCGCCTCTACCGCCACAGGGGAAACAGGACAAGGTAGTTTCTGGAACGGGGGTGGGGGAAGGGAAGGTCTCAGAAATTTGTAAAGAACGTACGGAGTGGGAGGGAACCCGGATAGGGGATGTGAAGCATAAGTGAGAAGGTGAGCTGGGTAAGGAGCTAGAGGCAGGTCTGTGGGAGGATGCGCTGAGCAGAATCAACATGTCCCCATCAAGTGCCAGGCTCAGCCTGATACAATTCAAGGTGGTTCACCGGGAACACATGACGGTGGCCCGGATGAGCAGGTTGGGGTAGAGGACAGGTGTGCGAGGTGTGCAGGAAGGCCCGCAAATCATGTCCACATGTTTTGGGCATGTCCGAAGCTCAGGGGATTCTGGCAGGGATTTGCCGATGTCATGTCCACCGTGCTAAAAATGAGGGTGGCGCCAAGTCCAGAGGTGGAGATTTTTGGAGTCCCGGAAGGCCTTTGCCTCCTTGGTAGCCTGGAGACGGATCTGATTAGCGTGGAGGGACTCGGAGCTCTCAAAATAGAGAGTATGGGTTAGCGACATGGCCAGGTTTCTCAGGCTTGAGAAAATTAAGTTTGGTCTAAGAGGATCAGTGTTAGGGTTCGTCCGGAGGTGGCAGCCGTTTTTCGACTTCTCCGGGGAAAACTAAACTATTAGCAGATACAATAAGGGAGGGGGTGAGGGAATGAGGGGGGGGGGGTAGGGGGAGTTAGTTTAGTTTAGTTTAGGCGGGATCAGCGAGAGGAGATGGAGGGACTTGGGAATGTCTAAGCTATGTTGGCGGGGTATGGTTGTTGGTTGGGGGGGGGTACTATGTACTGAATTATGTTTACATTTGTATTTGTATCTTTTGTTGCTATAAGACCATAAATGCCTTCATAAAATGTTTGTTAAAAAAATGTTTAAATTAAAATGCTGGAGCTTGGCAGCATGTCAATTTGATGGCAAGGACCCTGGCACTAGCATTAATCACCAAGTTGACTGAACAGGAGGACGGAAATCCTGCTCTCCTCCAAATTTAGGCCAATTAAATCAGTTCAAAAGCTAATTTAGAACTTGTTGGGGGTTGGCGTGTAAATCTTGAAAGGCAGACGGGGGGAGAGGGGGGGCGGGGGGGGGGGGGGGGGGGCTGCAGGTTACCTGCATCTTCAAAATCTGGCCGGCTGAAGGTGGGTGGATAAACAATGGAGAGTCAGTCATGGCTTCCCCAGAGCATCACTTTGGTCCCACTAGAGGGTCATGTAGGCAAAATGGGACTGGCCACTGGGTAAGGTGGGTGCCCTTAAGTGTTGCACAGGTGCCAGGGAGAGTCGGCAGAGCATCCAGGCTTTGAATGGGGTGGGAAGCCACTCTGACATCACAGAGGCTGAAGAACAGGGAAAAGGCTGTCGAGGACAATGGGAATGCCTACCAGGAATGAAGACTCCAACTGGCAAGGGCACATGATTGTCAGAGTTTGTGCTCAGTGGCGGAGGGGCAAAACTTTCAACAGAAGGGTGGAATCCAGGCCACCAGGAAGGCATTAGAGAGGAAAGAAGAACAAGAAGGCAATGGAGGCCAAACCCTCGATACAGAATTGACCACCATTGAGAATCGGTTCTGCAAGAGGTTGCTACTCTGCAGCAGAGGGTCACAAGCATCTCTGACCTTGTCAGAGCACTGGTTGCCATGTCCAGCCAGTAGCTGTTAAAGTCACTGTGGCCTTGAACCTCTTCGTTTCTGGATCCTTCCAAAAATCAGATCTATAATCTATAATCTTTATTCATGCCATAAGTAGGCTTACATTAACATTGCAATGAAGTTACTGTGAAAATCCTCTCGTCGCCACAATCCGGCGCCTGTTCGGGTACACCGAGGGAGAATTCACCTGACAAGCTCGTCTTTTGGGACTTTTGGAATCATAGTGGGACATTGCAAATGGCTGCATACAAGTGTATCTCGCCAGTCACTGATCCCCTCTTTGTCAGAGCTAGACAGAATATTCATTGAACAGCAGACACAGCCTCACAGGGACATTGGGCAGTGGATTTCATATCCACCGCTAGATTCCCCCAGGTGGACGGAGTCATCGATTGCACCTATGTGGCTAACAAGGACCCAATGTCCGGCGAGTGAGGTTCATCAACAGGAGAAGCTTTCTCTCTCTCAACATCCCATTTGTGAGAAATGGCTACAAACTGGTCTGGGAACTAAATATACCAATTACAAAATTTACAGGATAGAAAGGAAACATGGTAGAATCACCTAGAGGCCAACAATACGCCAAAACACTCCACCTGTCTTATGGATTAAATATGAAATTACTAAAACGACCGGAGATACAGTGAGAGGTAAGCAGTAGGTGAGGACTCAATAGCCAAAGTTTTCTCGGCGTTCCTTCCAGCGGATCTCCTGGTCCCGCTGATGGTGATCCCGTGTCACGCGTTCCCCGACGGAAAAGGCTGCAAACCTTGGGGAAGCCCATTGACAGTGGTGGGTCCGGAAAATCCCGCTTCCAGCTAATGGCGAGCTGCTTCCGCCACTGAGAAAGACGCCGTGGGGGGCGGGTGGAAAATCCCACCCAAATAGAATAGAAAAGGATTTAGACTGTAGCGGAGTATTTTATCAGGCCCCTGGTGACAGCTGTTAAGACTTAGAAGGCATAAATGCAGAGATTTGACAAGCATTTAGCAAAGGCAGGGTGGTTTTCAATGCAGGATTTTAAATTTCATATAGATTGTGATAAGCAGTCTAACACCTATCAGAGAGAAAGTGAATTTATTGTGTGTGTCTGGGATATTTTTCTGTAACAATCTGTACGAGAACCAATAAGGACTGAAAATGGGAGTGATTGCACTTGACATCAAGGCAGTATTAGACCGGGTATGGCATCAAGGAGCCCTAGCAAAACTGGAGTCAATGGGAATCGAGGCAAAAACTCTCCGCTGGTTGGAGTTATACCTGGCACAAAGGAAGATGGTTGTTGGAGGTCAATCATCTCAGTCCCGTGACATCACTGCAGGAGTTCCTCAGGGTAGTGTCCTCTGCCCAACCATCTTCATCAATGACCTCCG
This sequence comes from Scyliorhinus torazame, assembly GCF_047496885.1. NCBI lineage: Eukaryota > Metazoa > Chordata > Chondrichthyes > Carcharhiniformes > Scyliorhinidae > Scyliorhinus > Scyliorhinus torazame. The sequence continues at coordinate 253,648,727 of NC_092707.1, forward strand.
TTCCATCATTAGGTCAGAAGCTGAGATGTTCGCTGATGATTGCACAATGTTCAGCACTACTTATAACTCCTCAGACACTGAAGCAGTCCATGTGCAAATGCAGCAAGACCTGGACAATATTTAGGCTTGGGCTGACAAGTGGCAAGTAACATTCGCGCCAGACATGTGCCAGGCAACGATGATCTCCAGTAAGAGAATCAAACCATTGCCCCTTGACATTCAATGGCATTACCACCACTGAATCCCCCACTATCAACATCCTTGGGGTTACCATTGACCAGAAACTGAACTGGACTAGCCATATAAACACTGTGGCTACAAGAGCAAGTCAGAGGCTAGGAATCCTGCGGCGAGTAACTCACTTCCTGACTCCCTAAAGCCTGTCCACCATCGACAAGGCACAAATCGGGAGTGCAATGGAATGCTCCCACCTTGCCTGGATAAGTACAGCTCCAACAACACTCATGAAGCTCAACACCACCCAAGAGAAAGCAGCCCTCTTGATTGTCACATCATCCACAAACATTCACTCCCTCCACCGCCAATGAACAGTGACAGCAGCGTGTACCATCTACAAGATGCACTGCAGCAACTCACCAAGGCTACTTAGGCAGCACCCTTCAAACCGACGACCACTACCATCTAAAGGGGCAGCAGATACCTGGGACCACCACCTGGATGTTCCCTCCAAGTCACTCACCATCCTGGCTTGGAAATATATTGCCGTTCCTTCACTGTCACTGGGTCAAAATCCTGGAACTCCCCTCCTCACAGCACAGTGGGTGTACCTGCATCTCAGGGACAGCAGCAGCTCAAGAATGCAGCTTACCATTACCTTCTCTAGGACAATTAGGTATGGTAAACAAATGCTGGCCTAGCCAGCAAATCCCACATCCCGTAAAAATGAATTCCGAAAAATTAGATTTAATAATGTATAATCAGCCAGTTTTAGTTAATAGCCTAACAACAGTCCATCCGTGAACATTTAGCGAATAGTGATCATGATATGATTGAGTTCAATGTGAGATTTGAAAGGGGAATAAAAAAGAAAGAGTTACAACACAAAGATTCTAGATTGAAGGAAGCTGGGTTTCAGTGGGTTGGAACAGAGATGGTTCAGCATTAACTGGGCAGGTGTTCAAAAAGAATTTAATACGATACAGAACCAGTTTATACGCTCAATGGGCAAGAGTTCTAATTGCCACATATAGCTAAAGAGGCAGCATAAAACTAAAAAGGAAAAATCACAGATCTTGATCAATGGAGTCAATACAAAGAACAGAAAAGGGTGACAAAACAGACAGCATGAGCTACTCAGTGGGTGTATGAAAAGAAATTCACAAGGGTTATAAAAATCAACAAAACAGTTTTTTGCAACTATATTCGGAGGAAGAGTGCAGTCAGAAGCACAGAAGGCCTCTTCAAACGTGATAACGGTGATAACGGAAGAGGTCAGCATGTCAACATCCCAAGGAAGTTACTATTGAGTCAAGGACGGGGCACTTACCAAAATTATCATAAGTAAGTTACTGACCTGATTGCATTTCCTCTAAAGATCTCCCCTCCATGGCTTTCACCCTCATCGTTCCCCAAACAGTCCCCTTCCAGCAGTTCTGAAGAAAGGTCACCAGGATCAAACAATCATGCTGTTTCTGTCTCCACGGATGCTGTCAAACCTACTGAATATTTTCAGGGTGGGTAAATGGAGTTAAGTTGTAGATCAGCCATGAATCTAATTGAGCAGTGGTCGAACAGGCTCAATGGACTAAATAGCCTATTCCTGTTTCGATATTCCTAGTGAATATCATGAACATGGTTTGCTGTGCGGTTTTGTGCCAGTATTGAAGCTGCATCGTTCCTGTTTTGCCTTTCAGTGCAGTCTCTCATTGACTCAGCTAGCTAAGGTGGTGGAGGGCCAAGGTAGAGAGAGCAGCAACGATCCCACAACCTAACTCTGGTCTTTGCTAAGCCTGGGAAGGGGGGGGGGATAGGCCTTGCAGTTGGCCTCAATGCGTCTAGATTGAGAGGAGGCAAACAGTCATGTCTCCACCACCCTGTTTACGGGCACACGCCATACCGCATTGTACATTCAAGCAGGCTTTGGATTTTAAAACGTTGCACAAATTTCAGGGTTCTTCTGCCATCACCATACCAGTTGTTGCACATGATCCTATCAAGTAAGCAGTTGCTTCAAAGGCTATGTCCTGCCTTGAATCCTGTCCTGGAGCCATTTCAGTGCACAAGGGCCAGTTAAATTCAAAACTTTATCGCAGAAAAAAGGAGGTAAAGGTCACAGTGGTAGTCTTTAAAATGTGAATATGAGGTCAAAACTATGGGTATCGATCTTTGTTGTAGACAAGGCAGCCATATTTGTCAAAAAGTAGATAGAACATGTAATGGCTGTCTGCAGAAATGAATCAATGCTTTCAGAAGAGATAAGTGATGGGGAGAGAAAACTGACAGAAAATAATGGGAGGGTTTGGATGGCAACAGGGATGCTAAAGTCCATAGTCTCCTTCTTTAGTCATCAGCCATGGACAGCCTGAGCTATTAAGAGGTCAAGGCAAAATACCCTGAATGGTATTTCAAAAGAAGCACCAATCATAATAGTTTCTTCAGCTGGTGCACTGGTGACTTCCAGTGGCAGCCACGGAGTGAGTGATCACACAGGGCAGCTCCGGCTCGAAGGCGTTGGTTTGGGCATTTTATACCCGTTTACAGGATGACTCCGGCAGAAAGGTGGTGCAGAAGGTGCAGAAGGAGTAGTTCACCCCAAGATTGGCATGTCTGCTGGATACCAGACCTGGCAAATAAAAGTTAAAGACCTGGCTAATAATTTGGAGCCAACCTTTGGGGTAGCAACAATTACGAGAATAGCAGAGGGGGAAGGTTTGTCGTGTAGCCATCTGGGATGGCCACTTCCCGATTACAAAATGGATACTTTGCAAAGATTGCAGGGAAAATGGACAATACTGAGAAAACAAGCAGGTTCGGGGTTTGTCTGTTTATTGGAGCCGCAGCTCCCAAACAAGACCAAATCTGTAGGCCTATTAGCATACTAATGGCCCATCTCCGGGAAGAAAAGAGTAACATTTGAGTAACCGATACTAAGGCAGACACCCCGGCGCCAGAGGAGACCCGAACAAAGCAGGCCAATGGCCACCTAGGACACGCCCAGTCATCAGGGCATCCACCCCTTTATTGGATGAGATCAATATGAATGATCAATAAACAGCCCAATTGATTGGGGCCAAGTTCAACGCCCGCCCAAAAGAGCGCGAAGCCCCTTTGGGAATAAGAAGGAGCCCCCAAGAGAGAATTGTTCTCTTGAACCTGGCTCTCACCAAGGAGAGACCTGTCCACCAGCTGCACCAGAAGCAAGTAAGTCCAACGTCAACGCTCGCTACCAGACAGACGACCTTAGCTGTTCTCCTTCACCACTTCGAACCCAGCAGCCTCAGAACCGAACTACGGCCATTGTTCCTCTGACTGAGTGGGCGACCGAAGCTAAGTATAGGCTTTAGCAGTAGTGATAGTTTAGTCTGTAGAGTTTCGTGCATGAGTCTATTTAACTGTGTGTGTAAATAAATAAGCATTTGACTTTGAACTAACATACTGGTGTATCGAGTCTTTGATCAGTATTCGGTTTGAACCTTGTGGCGGTATCGAAAGATACCTGGCGACTCTAGAGCAAACGTAATTAGAATTAAGGAAGGTGACCATATTGACCGCCATATTCAGAGCCAACGAAAGAAATAAACATATAGCAACATTTACTGGCGACTCTGCCGGGACTCAACCTAGAAGTGGCCTAGTCATTCCGAGAGAACCCAAATTTGAATTGGAATCCAATTGGAAACAGAAAAACCACAAGTGTAAGAATGATACTGATCAAACCTCCGAGATTCGGAAGTGTGTTAATGCATGCGTACTAACAGGGATATAAGATAAACCTGAGAGATTTTGTTGCGTAAAACTGTCGGGGGTTTTGTAGGCCGGAAAATAGCGTAAGCCGTACCCGTGTTTACACCACCACTTTATCACCCCCTGTTCCAAATTCAGTGGAGAACCCAGAGATAGAGAAAATGGCAATGAAGGCAATGGAACGCCTTATGAACCGCCAAGAATTTGAGGTCGCAGCAACAAGTAGAGTAGGACAGTGTCCCGTATGGGAAGAAGAGATCAGGAAATAACTCAAAGGGAAAGGATGGCCCCTTTGGAGTGAATTCTGCGCCAATGACGAAACAGGTCCCGGGAGTATAGGACATACTTGGTGGGAGAACCTGTCAGAGATCCACAAGAAGGGCTTAGGGAAAGCTTGCAAGCCGATGGCAATCGTGTCCTGCTTGGCACCATTGCAAGGCACAGAGGAGGTCGTTAGGATGCTCAGTCGAGAGATTGGGGAGAGAGACAGAAATAGTGAGGGAGATGTGAGCGAATTTGAGAAGGAGAATAAGGAGTTAAGAGAACAGTTAGCAGCGAGGGACAGAGAGGTGGATGATGCCAAGCGGGCACACCAGTCTTGTCTCGCCCATTTGAGTAGTTTTCAGACCCAGTACAATAAGGCCTACCAGGACATGAAGACAAGAAACCGAGCAACATGTAGAGCAATTGCAGGAGCAGTGCAATGATATAAAAGCAGCCCTACTAGCGCTCCACACTTCCACGATGGAACAAAGGCAGAGCTCCGTAGATCACGCAAAGTACCGGAAGCAAATTGCAGAATTGCAATCTCTGCTTTCTGTCCAGAATGAGTTTCAAAGTACGTTTGGACCCCAGTTAGACCAGAAAAACAGCCCCGATTGGCAGGAGTTAAATGAAACTGCCCACAGATACGTACATGGGACATGTATGCAAGAAAAACCACGGAAGAGGAAAGCACCCCAACCCCCCACTGAACAGGCAGAACACACCCCCATGAACCCTGTTACCACACACCACAGGGCCGCAGCAGAAGGAAACGCAGATTTCCCATATACAACCCTGTTAACCGTAACCCAATTACGGGACGCGTGTGGAAAAATTACACCGTTCCTTCCCACATCAGACCCCCACCGGTTTTTTGCTAGAGTTAAACAACAGGCTACCATGTACGACCTGGACGAAAAGGAGCAAGTGAAGCTCACAGTTTTAAGCCTCGACCCTTCAGTCGTGGCAGCCCTTCCCGACCCACAGAATGTAGGGGGAGGCACACTCCAAGAGATGCACACAACGATCCAGGATGCGATCGGCTATAACAGAGGAGACCCGGTAGAAGGCCTAAACAAGTGTAGGCAAAAGAAAACAGAGCACCCCACAGCGTTTGCTGGACGTTTGTGGATACATTTCACAGCAGTTTTCGGAGAATAAGCCCGCGCCCATTTGTCCCCAGATAATATGGCCAAATGGACTCGAATCCTAGTCTCTCATGCGACAGAGGCAGGACAGAGAGCTTGCGCAAATTACGACCCCTCAGACGAGGCCCACAACGAGAAATGGGTTTTGAAAAGATTGTCCCGTGCTTGGGAATAATCCGTCCAAGGCAAAACCGCATTTGCAAAACCAGAGGAAGAGCAGGCAGTCATGAATCCAGTCAGGACGCACCAGAACCCCGCATGGGTAAATGAGCGCAGGAACAGCCTACAGCAACCCAAATCCCAGGAATGCTACAACTGTGGATAATTAGGTCACTATGCACGAGAGTGCAACGCACCCCAAAAGCAGCAGAAAAACCAACAGACAAGCACCCTAAATAAGAATAGGGCAAAGCCAATCCATAGCGTAAGCGCACGTTCAGAGAACGCAGACATGAACCGCACCGACTGATGGTGTTCGGGCTCCCCAACTTGGGTCTGCGACACCCTTTGGGACAAGTCCGGTAAGCCGGTAGTAGCAGGCAAAGTCCGGGAACACCCCGTAGAATTGCTTTGGGACACAGGAGGGTCCCGCACCACACTCAATTCCTCCACAATGTTTCAGCGAGAACGTGGCTCACAACAGACACCATCACACTCAGCGGCTTTACAGGTCATTTACAACAAGGACACATCACAGCCCCTGTAGCGATACAAACAGGGAACATTACGACTAAACACCCCGTAATTTTGGTCGATCTACTTCAGACAGCTGAACACATCCTAGGAATCGATTTTATGAGCTCCCACAACCTCTCTTTTAATCCGGTTAATAAATGTGTATGGAGAATGGCAAACGCAGCACGAGCCCCCGCCACGCTCACAGTTGGAGACTATGAAAACAGGATTAGCTCAGTAGGAGACTTCTGGTACGGCCCTCGAGCCATTAGTCAGGACAAACAGGTTAGGGAAGTCCTGCAGCACCACAAAGCAGCATTTGCACAGCACAAGCACGACTGTGGCAAGATAGCTGGCTTAGTGAACATTACAGGTCCCGACCCCAGACCCCAAAAGCAGTACGGTTTTCCCCAGGAAGCAGAGGGAGAGATCTCCAAAGTAATAGAGAGTCTGCTTGATCAAGGCGTCCTCAGATCAGTAACCTCCACGAACAACGCACCAATTTGGCCCGTCAGGAAACCCGATGGATCATGGAGACTGACCATTGATTACCGGGAACTGAACAAAGTAACCCCAGTAGCAGCCCCCACCGTAGCCACGAGACCCGAGACTACGCTCAAACAGGGACTCCAGTCGAATTTTTTTTCGGTTTTGGACATTAGCAACGGCTTTTGGTCCATTCCATTGGATAAAGCGTGCCAATATAAATTCGCCTTTACATTCCAGCGACAACAATATACGTGGACGTGCCTTCCACAAGGCCTCCACAACTCCCCCTCCATTTTCCACCGATAGCTGGCAAATGGACTAGCAAGATTTTCCCGACCCGATTGTCTGGTCCAGTATGTAGATGACTTGCTACTACAGACAGACACAAAGGAAGAGCACATTCCACTTCTCGCCGAACTCCCAGGACTCCTACAACAGATTGGATGTAAAGTCAACCCCAAGAAGGCCCAGATTTTGCAAGAAAAAGTGATTTACTTGGGTACAGTAATCACTCATGGTAAACTTGAGATCGAGCAAAAGTGAATTGACTCGATCGTCAAATTGCCCCTTCCCCATAATGTCTCAGCCCTCCGGTCATTTCTAAGACTGGTTGGCTACTGCCGAAACCATATCGACGGTTTCGCCACAAAAGCAGCGCCCCTATCCAACATTCTCAAGAAACAGGCATCTTGGGAATGGCTTCCACAGCACACGGATGCCGTGGATGCTTTAAAGAGAGCTCCCTGCACTACAGGTCCCAGATCCACTTTCCCCATATGCAATTGAAGTTGCAAGCACCGACCGAACCCTTTCGGCCGTGCTCCTCCAGGAACGCCAAGACCAATTACGCTCCATGGCATACGCCTCACGCGTGTTAGATCCAGTCGAGCAAGGATTTTCTGCCTGCAAAAGGCACCAGCTCGCAGTTTTTTGTGCAGTACAGTACTTCGCCTACATTACAGGACTCAACCCCATCACCATTTTCACTGAACACACCCCAACACAGCTATTATTAGACGGTCGACTTAAAGATGGCACAGTCAGCCAAATCCACGCAGCCCATTGGACCCTTCTTTTACAGGGACGGGACATTACAGTTAAAAGAACCAAGACCCACACTTTCCTAGCTGACAATTTGCAATATGCAGATACCCCACATGAGTGTGAGATCATCACCACTAAACACAACACAGGCCCATTTATACCTAAGTCAGCTCCCAGGAAAGCAGGTAATACACCCCAGAGACCCCAGCCCACAGACATGTGCGTATCCCTGAAAATTTATGTGGATGGTTCCTCCACAGTTTTGAATGGAAAGAGAATCACCGGTTGCGGCATTTATGTAGAGGACGCGCAGGGACGCGCCCTAGATGAGATTTCATTGAAGTTGCCAGGACATTTAGGCTCGCAGGCAGCAGCACTGGCAGCCATAGCGTATACTGTTGATCACCCCGGCTCGTTTCCGACCCCAGCAGACATATATTCGGACAGTTTATATGTCTGTAGTTTAACGGAATTCCTACCCCTGTGGGAAACTGGAGGATTTGTTTCCGCAGACGGAAAGCCCCTACCCTCAGCCCCATTACTCCGGCATATCCTAGAGACAGCTAAAGATAGGAAATATGGCATTATTAAGGTTCGCAGTCATCACCGTTTTTCCCCCCCCTGGTAACGTTAAAGCAGACGCCCTCGCGAAGGCAGGTTCCAGGCATGGTTACTTTTGGAAACCCCCCCCCCCCCGAGAGCGCCCCAGTACACGCGGTTCAGGTCTCACAGACCAACATTCAGGATCTAGCGAAAGCCTAAAAAGATGATGAGACAGCCCAGTATGATAAGTTTAAGAACACAATCACCACACATGACGGTGTGATTTTGAAAGAAGGCATTTATGTAGTTCCCAGCCAGGACAGGAACTAGATTATTTGTCAGTTCCATGACAGTCATGGACACCAAGGCATTGAACCCACCCTAACCCACCTCAGACCGCTCTGCTGGTGGCCTGATTTAAAAGCCGATGTTACTCACTACATTGAAAATTGCTTGATCTGTGCCCAGAACAATCCGGACAGATATGCACGAAAGGCTCAGCTTAGTCACACCCGCCCCGTTAATGGTCCCTGGACGAATTTGCAGATAGATTATATAGGACCCCTGCCCCCCTGCAGAAATGGTTTTAAGTATGTGTTGGTGGTCATCGACACCTTCACAAAATGGGTGGAAGCTTTTCCATCCAGAACGAATACGGCCAAAACAACAGCTAAAATCCTAACACAGCACATCCACAAGATGGGGCCTCCCACGCAGGATAGAGTCCGATCTAGGCTCCCATTTTACAGGACGAGTAATGAAGAACGTCCTCACAATTTTCGGAATTAGGTGGAAGTTTCACATAGCCTACCATCCCCAGTCAAGCGGCATTGTAGAGAGGATGAACAGAACTCTAAAAGCCATTCTCAGGAAAATGGTGCAACAGAACAACAGCACCTGGGATTCAGTTCTCCCATTTGCTTTGATGTTCCTACGAAACACGGTATCCACGTCCACAGGATACACCCCCCACACCCTCATGACCGGACGCCCCATGAAAGGGACAGAGTATTTATTAGGACTGGATTTGGCCAGCCCCGCAGTCACAGCCCTCACGCATGAAAATGCTGTACAGCAGCTTATTGAGAATATAAAGGCAGCCCAGCTCGCAGCAGCTGTGAGATTTGGAACCAGGAGCTAACAAAGCAAACCTTGTTTCGATAAAACGGTACACGCCACCGAGTTTGTAGTAGGGCAGCAAGTGATGCTTTCCCTATACAACCCCAGTTCATTCCTTTCCCCCAAGTTTTCCGACCGTACCCCATTTCGGACAAAGTAAGCCCCTCGGTATACAAGATCACATATCCCAATGGCAAGTCTGCGTGGTTTCACATAAACCAGCTTAAGGCTTATGGCTCGCAGAATAGCCACACACACCACATCTCGCTCGCAGCAGCAGATGAGCACGCCCCGCCCACAGATGACATATTCCTACCCTCCCCCAACCAGTCCAGCCCGTCCTCAGACACATCTTCAACTCCGCCCCCAGAGGCACGACTCCGCCTCTCCCTTCCTGCAACCAGCAGCGACAGCGACAGTGACAGTGACAGCGATCACGACAGCCACAGCACACCACGTTACAATTACTCCCCCACACCAGGCCCCACTCCCAGCGAATCCGAGCATGATTCCAGTGACCCCTTCGAAATCACATACATCAAAGCCCCTGACCCAGACCCACCGCCCGACGATTACGGATTAAAATCTAGTAGCTCCAACCTTGACACACGATTCTGGCACTGAGACAATTTGTTCAGGCTCATCCGGAATGATGAGATGGATCCCAATTCGCCCCAGGCAGCTTTAGCAAAACTACTCCAGTCAAGAGCATGGCAGCCGGGAGAAGATGGTGACATAGAGTCTGACTCCCACCAAACGAATCCTTTTGCGACCCTGTTCGCTATTGAGCAGTGAGGTGTCCACATGATGGTAAAAAGGAACCGATGGAGAGGTACGGTGTCCTTTCTGATGGAACCTGCACCATGTTTGTTGTATGTTTGTTCGTTTAATGTCCATGTTAAATGTTGTTTGTGAATTTAAAAGTTTCATGGGCCCACGCCACGTCTTGATGTAGGCAGAACTACCCTTTTACGCCCAATGGCTGTTAATGGAACAAGTTTGTCAACAGGCAACCATTCAGAGGAACTAGTTTGTCGACAGACACCACGCATAGCTACTCTTCTGATTCGATCACGAGAGGCAGCCCCCATGACGACCACATTCTTACCCATTCTTGCCGGTCGCTCAGGCAGTGGTGAAACGGCACTGGTCCCGGCCCTGCCTGAGGACCCCCCTCTGGTCAGCTACGCTCGCATAGAGCACAAACGGCACTGATCACCGTCTACCTGGGGATTCCACCCATTTCTTACCCGCCGCGGTCCATATGCACCCCACTTTGGCTCGTTACGTTCAAAATTCTTTTGTTTATTTCTGGCGACCCTTAGGTTGCTTCCGTATGCTATTTAGATCCTCAGACACTAGGATGGTAGATCGCACAGGCTGCGAGATGGCTCGCACTGTGTCAGTATTTTTCTCGGATGTCTTGTCCAAATATTCGGCTTAAAAACTAAATGAGGGAGTCACAGACGGTTACCAATTATAATGGGTAATTGCCAACAAAGGACAGACAGACATACGAGATCTTAAGCAAGATAATAACAGATATTATGCTTGTGTCCATAGAACTCTGGAACCTCAGGAACCCCAGAGGAAGAAAAAGAAGAAGACCGACAAAAGGAAAGATGAAGACAACCTTCACGCTTTCCACCTGGATATTAGTGGGATCCCTTCAGTTGCGCGCGGACGCTACCCCCCTGATCCCTACCACACAAGCCGTGAATGATTCCCACCCGTGCCATACACTGTACCCCGAGATAGTTAACTCCGAGATAGTTACCCCCGAGACAGTTACCGACACCCCGATCTGGTGTGACAAGTTTATAACCTGGTATTCACTATCTTACATAGTAGAATCACTCTTAGTAATGGCGATGCTCTGCAGTATCATGCAGACACTTAGACTCAGAAAATGGCGAAGGAGAGCCTCCCGCTCTTGCACCCCGGTATACACATTTAGGTCCCCTATTTTCGGACTCCAACAAATCCCCCAACCCCTTTAAGTGAATTAAAGTGCATCCGTTTTTCTTTGTGTGTGTTTTGTTCGTTCAATAAAGAAATGTAAACCTCTGTGCTTGACTGCCAAGCCAGGGAAACTTGTGTTGCTGCTATTTGTACAGTTTAAAATGTTGTAGATTATTTTGATTGTTTGAGTGAGGATAGTTTATTGACCACTTCCCAATTACAAAATGGACACTTTGCAAAGATTGCAGGGAAAATGGACAATACTGAGAAAACAAGCAGGTTCAGGGTTTGTCTGTTTATTGGAGCCGCAGCTCCCAAACAAGACCAAATCTGTAGGCCTATTAGCATACTAATGGCCCATCTCCGGGAACAAAAGAGTAACATTTGAGTAACCGATACTAAGGCAGACACCCCGGCGCCAGAGGAGACCTGAACAAAGCAGGCCAACGGTCATCTAGGACACGCCCAGCCATCAGGGCGCCCACCCCTTTATTGGATGAGATCAATATGAATGATCAAGAAATGGCCCAATTGATTGGGGCCAAGTTCAACGCCCGCCCAAAAGAGCGCGAAGCCCCTTTGGGAATAAGAAGGAGCCCCCAAGATAGAATCGTTCTCTTGAACCTGGCTCTCACCAAGGAGAGACCCGTCCACCAGCTGCACCAGAAGCAAGTAGGTCCAACGTCAACGCACGCTACCAGACAGACGACCTTAGCTGTTCTCCTTCACCACTTCGACCCCAGCAGCCTCAGAACCGAACAACAGCCATTGTTCCTCTGACTGAGTGGGCGCCCGAAGCTAAGGATAGGCTTTAGCAGTAGTGACAGTTTAGTCTGTAGAGTTTCGTGCATGAGTATATTTAACTGTTTGTGTAAATAAATAAGCATTTGACTTTGAATTAACTAACTGGTGTATCGAGTCTTTGATCAGTATTCGGTTTGAACCTTGTGGCGGTATCGAAAGATACCTGGCGACTCTAGAGCAAACGTAATTAGAATTATTGAAGGCGACCATATTGACCGCCATATTCAGAGCCAACGAAAGAAATAAACATATAGCAACAGTCGTCAGTGGGAAAGGCCCAGTTGGAGCAGTGATGGCCTTCATCAAGGAGGAATTTTGCCAGCAAAGGAAGGAGTTGCATGGCGATTGGTCGAAGGCCATTGAGGGAGAAGTAGCATCTCTGCGAGGATCGATGGACTGAGTAGAGAAGTGCCTCGAGGCACAAGGGGTGACAATACACGAGGTGGATAAATGGTGTCCGACCAGAGCGATCGGATTGTGCCCTTGGAGGCGGAGGTGGGGATCCTGGGGGATCTATGTAAGTCACTGTGAGTGTAGGTGGAGGAGCAGGAGAACAGGTCCAGAATTTACAAATTGTGGGTCAGCCAGAGGTTGTGGGAAGAATGAGCGCCACGAAGTATGTGTCGAGGATGCTGACCCGGTTGGTGGAGGAGAAGGTGCTAGACAAAGCCCCAGAGGTGGATCGGGCCCGCAAGTCCTAAATGCAGAAGCTGAGGGCGGGGGAGCCCCGTGGGCGGTGATTGTGCAGTTTCACACGTTCATGGAGAAGGAGAAGATCATAAGGTGGGCCAGGGAGAAGCAAAACTGTGAATGGGAGGGAAATCATGCCCGAATATACCAGGACATTGGCGCGGAGCTGGTGAAGAGGCATGCTGAGTTCAACAGGGCCATGGCCGAGATGTTTCGAAGAAAGATTCAATTTGGGGTATTGTACCCAGCGAAACTTTGGGTGACGTTTAAAGGCCGGGAGCTCTACTTTGGGACGTCAGAAGAGGCCAACGACTTCATAAGGGGAAATAAACTGGGGGAGAACTGAGAGTTGGTGTGAGATGGAAGAGCTAAATCTGCAACGGTTGGATGTTATGGCTGTTTTGTGTTGCTGGAAGGTGGGAATTTTTGGGGGGAATTGTAAGTTTGTAAGAGGGCTATTACCCACTCCCACCACCCCTTCCATTCCCCTCCCCCCAACCTACACCCCCCCCTCCCCCCCCGCCCGCCTTTCTTTTGTGGGGTTTGGCCTTTTGGGGAGGAGGTGACTTGTGACTTTGAGTGGGGTTTTTTTTGTGTTTAATGGGTAAGGGGTGAGTGTAGTGGGGCCCACTGGGTGGGTTGTTGGCTGGGGGCTATTTGGGTGTGTAAGGGGCTGATTGCACAGGCCAAGGAGAGACCGGTGGGACAAGGGGCGGAGCGGTGTGCGGGGGGCGGGGGGGGGGGCCTTCAAGCAGGAGATGCCACGCTAACAAGTAATGCTAGTGAATGGAGGTGAGGTGGTGGGGGAGGTTGGGAGAGGTGGCCAGGTTCAGGCGGTGGGTGGGGGGGTTATTGTGACATGGCAGAGTTAGAGACATAAGAACATAAGAACTAGGAGCAGGATGAGGCCATCTGGCCGTTCGAGCCTGCTCCGCCATTCAATGAGATCATGGCTGATCTTTTGTGGACTCAGCTCCACTTTCCCATCCGAATACCATAATTTATTCCTTTATTCTTCAAAAAACTATCTATCTTTATCTTGAAAACATTTAATGAAGGAGCCTCAACTGCTTCACTGGGCAGGGAATTCCATAGATTCACAAACCTTTGGGTGAAGAGGTTCCTCCTAAGCTCAGTCCTAAGACGGAGCGTGGTCATGTGTGGAGGGGAGCCACCTTGGATGGGCCCAGTTCAGAGCGGTATTAAGTGAGGTAGAACCGGTGGGGGATTATGGCGGATGGCAGAGGGGAATGGAGGTGTCAGCCTTGGTAAGAGTTACGACATGGAATGTCCAGGGGCTAAGCGGGCCAATTAAGAGGTCCCTGTTCTGTTTTTTGCACACCTGAAGCGGAAGTGATTTTTCTACAGGAATCGCATCTCCGTGTGAAGGATCAGGTTGGGTTGAGGAAGGGATGGGTGGGACAAGTATTTAACTTGGGGTTTGATTCAAAGTCACGAGGGGTGGCAATTTTGTTGAGCATTTTGTGTACGGGGGACAAGGAAGTGCAGGACCTGGGGGGGAAGATGTGTGATAGTGAGTGGGGTGTTAGAGGGGATGCTGGTGATGCTAATCAATGTATAACGCCCAACTGGTATGAAGCAGTATACGTAAAGGGGTTAGTGGGAGCAATCCTGGACTTGGATAAGCACCAGATGATTGTGGGTGGAGATTATAATTGTGTGCTGGAGCCGAAGGAGGACAGCTCGATCCTCAAGTCAATGGGAAGGGCCAGGATGGCGAAGGAGTTGGGAGGGTTTATGGAGCCTATGGGAATGGTTGACCCATGGAGGTTCAGGAACTGGGAGGGAGTGTTCATTCTTCTCACACGTGTATAAGGTATACTCTAGAATTGAGTTCTTTGTGGTGAGTCAGGCGAAGCTGATGGGGGTGGTGGGGCCGGAGTACGTGGGAAATGTGATTTCAGATCATGCACCACATTGACTGGAGGTGAGGCTTTGCTCGGGGCAAGTGCAGAGGCCGGATGGAGGCTAGATTTGGGCTCTTTGCAGATAAGGGGTTTTGCAAAAAAGGTGAGGTCGGCGACTGGGGAATACGTGGAGCTGAATCAGAACGGGGAGGTGTCGGCAGCCAGATTCTGGGAGGCGTTGAAGGCGGTGGTCCGAGGGGAAATTATCTCATTCAAGGCGCACAGGGATCGGAGGGGGAGGGAGGAGCATGGACAATTGTTGGTTGGGACAGTCGAGGTGGACAGGAGATACTCAAGGGCTTCCACTAAGGAGCTGTTGACAGAGAGGAAGAGGTTGCAGGAGCAGTTTGATAGGTTGACGACAGGAATGAGGTGGGACAATTCCACCGAGGGCGAGGAGGGTACAATATGAATACGGAGAGAAATGAGAACCGTATTCTGGTACACCAGTGAAGGAGGCATGCGGCGTCCAGCGAAATTCTAAGGGTGCGGGCAGAGAAAGCCGGGGAGGATAAATGAGGTGTTCAGGGGGCATTGTGAGAAGCTGGAAAGGGCCCTGCAGGGTGGAGAGGAAAGGGATATGGGACGTTTTTGATGGGTTGAAGTTTCCAATGTTGGAGAAAGATAGGAGGCAGGCATTGGAGGAGCCGCTGGGGCTGAGGGAGGCGGTTAATAATATCAGAGATATGCAGTCAGGGAAGGCCCCAGGACCGGACGGCTTCCAGGCGGAGTTTTACAAGGCGTTTGCGGCAGAGTTGGTGCCACATTTGTTGGGGATGTTTTGTGAGGCATTGGAGTAGGGAGCGGTGCCAGAGACACTGACACAGGCTGCTCTCTGGCAAAATCAGGAGGCTAAGTTTGGTTAAGACTCTGTCAGGGGGCGGATGCCAGAGGTCATTGTTTCTGTGAATGCGGAGAAGGCCTTCGATCGGGTGGAGTGGAGGAATTTATTTTAAATTTGGGGTAAGTATGGGTTTGGCCCGAAGTTTGTGGCGTTGGTGAGTCTTCTGTATGTATCCCCGGTGGCAAGTATATGTACAAATGGGATGAGTTGTCAGAGTTTGGACTGCACAGGGGAACGAGGCAGGGGGTATCCTTTGCCGCTACTGTTGTTCGCGCTGGCGATTGAGCCCATGGCGATAGCCCTTAGGGGGGTCAGCGGAGTGGCAGAGGATTGTGAAGGGGAGCAGGGAGCACTGTCACTGTCACGGACGACCATTTGTTGTTTGTGTCGGACCTGATGGGAAGTATGAGTAGGATCATGGGAATGTTGGAGATGTTTGGGGCCTTCTCCGGGTATGAGTTAAATGCCGGGAAGAGTGAAGTGTTTCTGGTGAATGGGGCGGGGGGGTAAAATTGGAGGTGTTGCCATCCAAGATAGCTAGGGAAGGGTTTAGGTATTTGGGGATTCAGGCGATGTGAGAGTGGGCTACGATGCACAGGTGGAATTTGACAATGTTGGTGGAGGAGATAAGGGGGGGGGGGGGATTTAAGAGATGGGATACATTACACCTGACACTGGCAGGGAGGGTGCAGGTGGTAGAAATGAATGTGCTGCCAAGGTGCCTGTTTGTTTTCCAGGCCCTCCGATCTTTCTTCCAAAGGCCTTTTTCTGGAAATTGGAGACAGTGATTGTTGTGTTATGCTGCTTCGTGTAGCATAAGCTTGATGTATGCTTCGATGTATGCTTCGACAAAGGAAGGTCCAGACTATGAACACCTCCTGAAATGAGTTCAACGTGTTTATTGAACTATTAACACAGTTCTTAAATGAGTTCGACTCTCTGCTAATCTAGCTGTAGTAACTCAGTCTATCATTACCAGCCTGCTCTAAGCCATAAGACCATAAGACATAGGAGCGGAAGTAAGGCCATTCGGCCCATCGAGTCCACTCCACCATTCAATCATGGCTGATTTCAACTCCATTTACCCGCTCTCTCTCCATAGCCCTTAATTCCTCGAGAAATCAAGAATTTATCAACTTCTGTCTTAAAGACACTCAACGTCCCGGCCTCCACCGCCCTCTGTGGCAATGAATTCCACAGACCCACCACTCTCTGGCTGAAGAAATTTCTCCTCATCTCTGTGCTAAAGTGACTCCCTTTTATTCTAAGGCTGTGCCCCCGGGTCCTAGTCTCCCCTGCTAATGGAAACAACTTCTCTACATCCACCCTATCTAAGCCATTCATTATCTTGTAAGTTTCTATTAGATCTCCCCTCAACCTCCTAAACTCCAATGAATATAATCCCAGGATCCTCAGACGTTCATCGTATGTTAGGCCTACCATTCCTGGGATCATCCGTGTGAATCTCCGCTGGACCCGCTCCAGTGCCAGTATGTCCTTCCTGAGGTGTGGGGCCCAAAATTGCTCACAGTATTCTAAATGGGGCCTAACTAATGCTTTATAAAGCTTCAGAAGTACATCCCTGCTTTTATATTCCAAGCCTCTTGAGATGAATGACAACATTGCATTTGCTTTCTTAATTACGGACTCAACCTGCAGGTTTACCTTTAGAGAATCCTGGACTAGGACTCCCAAGTCCCTTTGCACTTCTGCATTATGAATTTTGTCACCGTTTAGAAAATAGTCCATGCCTCTATTCTTTTTTCCAAAGTGCAAGACCTCGCACTTGCCCACGTTGAATTTCATCAGCCATTTCTTGGACCACTCTCCTAAACTGTCTAAATCTTTCTGCAGCCTCCCCACCTCCTCCATACTACCTGCCCCTCCACCTATCTTTGTATCATCGGCAAACTTAGCTAGAATGCCCCCAGTCCCGTCATCTAGATCGTTAATATATAAAGAGAACAGCTGTGGCCCCAACACAACCCTGCGGGACACCACTCGTCACCAGTTGCCATTCCGAAAAAGAACCTTTTATTCCAACTCTCTGCCTTCTGCCTGACAGCCAATCGTCAATCCATGTTAGTACCTTGCCTCGAATACCATGGGCCCTTATTTTACATGTGCTGGGTGTGATGCTGTTGATCAACCCTGATGTACTCTCTAGATATCTGTCTGTGGAAAGAGGCAGAGCCTGTGTGCCTTGCCCTTTTATATGGGTTGTGAAGTGCCCCCTTGTGGTAATGCCACCTCTGGGTGTTCTGATTACCCATTGGTTGTGTCCTGTTGTAATGACCCATTGGCTGTATGTCTGCATGTCATGACATCTCTGGTGCTCCCTCTAGTGGTTACTTAGTTGTAGTGTATTTACATTAACCCCTTGTGTATATACAGTGATGCATATCGCCACATCTCTCCTTTTTCATGTTACATATTTTCTGTACTTGGTTAAAGAAAATTGAACAAAATAGGTAGATAAGTGATGACATGTTACAAGTCATGTTGACAGTGATGATTAAACAATACCAAATAATATTTATGTGTCCAGAGTTCACAAATTAATATGGTCGAGTGGCTTTCTTGTTTTGTGATTGAAGTGTCGATGTTGATGTTGTCATTTCCTTGTGAACGCCGTCAGTGTCCCTGTGCTCAAGGAACCAAGAAGTCATGGAGGAGGTGTTCAAATGGTCAAATCACTTTGTTGTCTGATTTGGACTCCTTTTTTTTTCAATGCTTGTGGTCGCGATTCTTGATGTCACCTTTCCTGTCTGACCTGGACTGGTGTCTGTGCTTGCGGTATTGATGCCGTATATCAGCCGCCTTGAAAGCTGGTCTGCTTGTTTGGAGTGTAGCAAACATGAATTTGTAAGATGTGTTATCATGCCATGGTATGTCTGCACACTTGCCATTGTCTTGAGCTGTGCTGTCACAGTGTCCTGCATTGGCAGAGTTGTACCATGTCGTACCAGTCGTTGTTCCAGTGTTGTTGGTTTTGTCGTGCTTGTTGTTGACGTTGGTGCTGTTGTTGTCTGTGTTGTTGTTTTTATAGGTTATGTTGTCGTGTTTGTTGTGCTCAATGACCACACCGAGTGGAGAATTGGAGTCTTTCACAAAGTTACTTGTGGCAGTGTCCTTTGTTGCATCTGCTGTTGCATTGTGCGTTTCGTCTCTGATTCCTCGGTGCTCCCCGTCTGGAGTCATGTCCAGTTCATTTGAATCATCCCATTGAGGAGCCTGTCAACGAGCTCACTGTGGAGGCTTGTATCACTCTCTCTGTGGAGTCTGGCATCGTTCGTTCCCTGTGTGGAGTCGTGCAGTGGTCTCGCTTCGGAGTCGATCTGTGCGCTCTCAACGGAGTCGTGCAGTGGTCTCGCTGTGGAGTCTTTCATCGCTTTCTGTGGAGTCGGGGAATCTTCGTGGTGCGTGGATGACCCTCTGTGTGGAGTCGGGGACTCTTCGTGGTGCGTGGACCACCCTCTGTGTGGAGTCGGGGACTCTTTGTGTGGCATCAGGCCGCTCTCTGTGAGTTTCGTCTTCTTCGTGGGTATTTGACAGGTTGCTGTCATCCAATGTATCGACGATGTGCCATGGCATCATGGTATTGGATTCATCTACCATGAGTAGAGTTGTGTTCAGCGTTTCAACCGTGGCGCTGATGCTTGTATGATCATCATATCCGAATAACTCAGCCATGTCTGAGTAGTATTCTTCGATGAACCAATTATCTTCTTGTGTTTCGGATTGCGCTCTCTGTGTCCAAGGAAGAAATCATCGTCTGAGTAGTAGTCTTCAAGGACCAAATCATCTCTTTGGGTGGTGCTAACTGTTTGTTGCAGGGTTCTGCGGAGGTTGATTTCAACTACTGGTAGATGTTCAGGCATTGTTCTGTCTTTCGAGGTGAAAGAATGGTGTTTTGCGGCTTTAAAACTCTTCTTGGTAATTTTCGGACATTTCCCCTTTAAGTGGGCATGGTCCGGGGCCTCTGACATCATGACGCTCGTGACGTAAAGCGTAGGAATGGATTGCGCATGTGCAAATCGCTTTTCCTTTACTGTGCGGTTTCTCGCGCATGCGCAAAACACTGTTTTGCCGGTTTGCGTCGTCCAGGGAACTGCGCATGTGCGGACTGGGCCGGCTGGATACGCACAAAATGGCTGCCAATCAAAATCGTCGCTTGCTTCTGTGGCAACCCTACCTCTGCCTCGTGGTGAGTATTGGCGCCAGTTGTACCGATTTCTTTTGTGTTTACCTCACAGTAGCTTCCAAATTTGTCCAGGACTGTCTGGAATCGCGTTCTGTCCTGCCCTTGGGACTATTTAAAGGAGAGGAAGATCTCTGTTGTATGTTCACCTACAATGGTGAGTAGAAGCGCAATCTTCTCAGCATCGGCCACACCAGTTAGGCCGGATGCTTCCATGTAAACCTGAAATCGTTGCTTGAATGCACGCTAGTTGGCACAGAGATTGCCTGGTACCTGAGTGGATTAGGAACCGGAATCTCGATCATCGTGCCTGGGTTCAGTAGCTGGTTATCACGGATCTTGTTGAGTTGAACTAAATAGATATAACAGGCACGCCTGGTATCATGTGTTATGCTGCTTCGTGTAGCATAAGCTGCTTCCTTGATGTATGCTTCAACAAAGGAAGGTCCAGGCTATGAAATGAGTTCAACTTATTTATTGAACTATTATCACAGTTCTTAAGTGAGGGCGAACAAGGGAAAAAAATTGTATGGACTGTATAGTTGATTGCTGGGAAGTATGTTTTCCAGGGTCTTTATTTGCTGTACCCTATTTTGATACAGGTTTGTGATGAAATATTTTTTTTTAAAAAGTTGATAGAATAGGCAGGCAAGAGGCAGATGGTATTTAATGTAAAGAAGTGTGAAGTGATTTGTATGAAGAACAAGAGACTTTATGAATAGGGGCACAAAGTATAAAAGTAAGAACGTTCTGAGAAACCTGTGTAAAACATCGAATACCCTCAGCTAGAATATTGTATCCAGTTCCGGACATCGGGCGTTGGAAGGATCTGGAGGCATTAGAGAGGGTGCAGAAGCAATTCACGAGAATGATTCCAAGGATGAGGACCCTCAGATATGTAGACAGATTGGAGAAGCAGGGGCTGTTCTCATTGAAGAGAAGATTGCGAGGAGATTTCATATGGGTGGCAATGTGGTAATGTCACTGGACTAATAACCCACAGGCCTGGGAATAATGATTTGGGAACATTGATTCAAATCCCACCATGGAGGCTAGTGGAAATTAAATTGATTAATTTATAATATAAAACTGATGTCGGTAATAGTAACCATGACAATTACCATCAGTTGTTGTATAAACTGATCTGGTTCGCTAATGATGCCCTTTAGGTTAGGAAATTATGCCATTTTTACCTTCGATGTGACTCCAGACTCCAGACAGCAATGATGACTATGAAATGGTCCAGCAAGCCACTCAGCTCAAAGGCAATTAAGTTTGGACAAACAAATGCTGGCCTTGCCACTGATGCCCATGTCCCGTGAAATAACTTTTTTAAACGGGATACAAAAACCATGAAGGGTCTGGACAAAGTCGGTGGAAACAAACTGTTCCCATTGGTGGTAAGATCTAGAACGAGAGAATACCAGTTTACGGTGATTGGTAAGGTAAGCAACATTAAATGAGGAAAGACTTTGGGCGCAATTCTCCCCCAAAACATCTCTAAGTATGGTCTCCGGCGGGAAACAGGGTGCGATTCCCACCAAGTTGTTTGGTGCAATCTAGGTCACAATCTAGACCCACCCACACTTACAAATGTTTTGAAGGTTGGGGTGAACTGCACCCTGAAGGAGGGGAGCGGGACCTGAAGATGCCAGCAGGTTCGACACCTCAAAGATCGGGGCGCCATTTTTAAATGTAAGGATCCTTCCTGTTTAATTCCCTTATTCCCCCTTTCTTTTATTTTGCCGTTCTTATTTTGATCGATGGATGATTAATGCT
The DNA here is from genome assembly GCF_047496885.1 of Scyliorhinus torazame. Lineage (NCBI taxonomy): Eukaryota > Metazoa > Chordata > Chondrichthyes > Carcharhiniformes > Scyliorhinidae > Scyliorhinus > Scyliorhinus torazame. Next base: position 253,670,141 of record NC_092707.1, read on the forward strand.
TATGTATCTTTAAAGCAAGCCGTGTGTGTCTTTAATTCAAGTAGAACAGTCCAGAAACTTAAGGAGAGATCACCTACTGGTTTAAACTGGAGCTGTTGAATTTTAGGCACCGGTGAGAGAGATGGGTTGGGACTCGGTTTGATTGATTGGCTGGTGGCCAATAAATTGGCCCAACAGATTGTGCTCTGCCCGGTAACAGGTGGTGATTGGATCTTATCCCACTGGTATGCTTTCCAGGGTCCCAAGGTATCAGTTTTGATTCTGGCAGCACGGTAACTCTCTCCAGAACTATGTTGTGAGCACTATCACTCTCTCCAGAAAGCCTGTGGGAGCTGTATTCCTGAAACTACAGAGACCTGAATACAAACCACAAAATGAAAGCATGGTTTTAACAGCAGTATAGAGGGTTGGGGCAAGTTAAAGTGGGAATTAGTTAATCGGTAACCAGCTATCTATACTGCATATTTCATTACAGTTCTTGTTATAAATAAACATTAATTGTGTTTAAACTTACAATCCTGGTGACTGTAATTATTGGGCAGCTAAGGGCTAAAGACCTCTGGTATTTTTATAATAACTATTGGCTAATTCATTGGTGTTGTGACTCCGGGACACGTGGAGCTGGAATTGACCGTGTGCTAGCCCAGGGTGTCGTAACATGAAGGGCATCCTGGTCTCAGGTGCCCCGATCTCACCCCTCACTTCTCACCAGCAAAGGCTCCCCCCAATCGTTGGTATCAGTGGCCCCTCCCAGGTGAGTAACACCCCACTATGGGGTTGGCAAATGCCCTCCTCCACTTCCGGACCCATCCCCTTCATGCCCTGCCCCTTGGAAGTGCCAACCAGTTGGGTACTGCCAGGGTACTGGGGCATTGCCCTGCCATGTCCCCATTCTCCCTTCATGGAGCTTCTTGAGCGGCATGGTGGCACAGTGGTTAGCACTGCTGCCTCACATCTCCAGGGTCCTGGGTTCAATACCAGCCTTGGGTGACCGTCTGTGAGGAGTTTGCAAGTTCTCCCCGTGTCTGTGTGGGTTCCCTTCGGGAGCTCCGATTTCCTCCCACAGTCCAAAGTTGTGCAGGGTTAGGTGGATTGGCAGGGAGCGGGTTTGGGAGAGGGTGTAGGGGGGCGGGGTTGGGGAGGGTCCAGGGGACAGGTTTGGGGAGGGTCTGAGGGCTGAGTTGGGGGACGGTCTGGAGGGTGGGTTGGGGAGGGTCCGGTGGCAGGGTTGGGTCCGGGATTGGGGGAGGGTCTGTGGGCAGGGTTGGGTTGGGGGAGGGTCTGGAGGGCGGGGTTGGGGTTGGGTCCGTGGGGTGGGGTTGCGGTAGGGGGTTGGGGAAGGGTCTGGCGGGTGGGGTTGGTGGAGGGTCCGGGGGCGGGGTTGGGTCCAGGGGGCGGGATTGGGGGAGGGTCCGGGGGGTGGGGTGGGGGGGCGTGGTTAAGGTTGGGGGAGAGCCGCGGGGCGGGGTTGGGGAGGGTCCAGGGGACAGGTTTGGGGGAGGGTCTGAGGGCTGAGTTGGGGGACGGTCTGGAGGGCGGGTTGGGGAGGGTCCGGTGGCAGGGTTGGGTCCGGGATTGGGGGAGGGTCTGTGGGCAGGGTTGGGTTGGGGGAGGGTCTGGAGGGCGGGGTTGGGGTTGGGTCCGTGGGGTGGGGTTGTGGTTGGGGGTTGGGGAAGGGTCTGGCGGGTGGGGTTGGTGGAGGGTCCGGGGGCAGGGTTGGGTCCAGGGGGTGGGATTGGGGAAGGGTCCGGGGGGTGGGGTGGGGGGGGGCGTGGTTAAGGTTGGGGGAGTGCCGCGGGGCGGGGTTGGGGGCGGGTCCGGGGGGCGGGGTGGGGGGCGTGGTTAAGGTTGGGGGCGGGGTTAAGGTTGGGGGAGAGCCGCGGGGCGGGGTTGGGGCGTGGTTAAGGTTGGGGGAGAGCCGCGGGGCGGGGTTGGGGGCGGGTCCGGGGCGGGGTTAAGGTTGGGGGAGTGCCGCGGGGTGGGGTTGGGGGCGGGTCCGGGGGGCGGGGTGGGGGGCGTGGTTAAGGTTGGGGGCGGGGTTAAGGTTGGGGGAGAGCCGCGGGGCGGGGTTGGGGCGTGGTTAAGGTTGGGGGAGAGCCGCGGGGCGGGGTTGGGGGCGGGTCCGGGGGGCGGGGTGGGGGGCGTGGTTAAGGTTGGGGGCGGGGTTAAGGTTGGGGGAGAGCCGCGGGGCGGGGTTGGGGCGTGGTTAAGGTTGGGGGAGAGCCGCGGGGCGGGGTTGGGGGCGGGTCCGGGGCGGGGTTAAGGTTGGGGGAGTGCCGCGGGGCGGGTCCGGTGGCGGGAATGCGGAAGCAGTGAGGTTGGCGGATCGGAGCTGCAGATGGCGGAGGGTTTGGAGAGCGGCCCCGGCAGCGAGCATCTGTTTAAGGTGCTGGTGATCGGGGAGCTGGGGGTGGGCAAGACCAGCATCATCAAGCGCTACGTCCACCGCCTCTTCTCCCGCAATTACCGCGCCACCATCGGCGTGGATTTCGCCCTGAAGGTGCTGCCCTGGGATCCCAGCACCTTAATCCGGCTCCAGCTCTGGGACATCGCAGGTAAGGGGGTTACAGGAAGGGATGCCGAGGGTGGACATGGATGCCCGAGTTGCACAAAGAAAGTTTTCCCGCTTGTGTCTGAAACAGCGGGGAAATGGTTAATGCAAGCGTTTGTTTAGAGCCGCTGGTGGAATGAGTGAGATTACTGACATCCCAGTTCCCATCGAGACTGGAACAGCCGACACACACACACGGTGACCCTAACACAGATATACAATGCACACACACTGAGCCTGACACACACACACACTGAGCCTGACACACACACACTGAGCCTGACACACACTGAGCCTGACACACACACTGAGCCTGACACACTGAGCCTGACACACACACACACACTGAGCCTGACACACACACACACACTGAGCCTGACACACACACACACTCTGCCTGACACACACACACACTGAGCCTGACACACACTGAGCCTGACACACACACACACACTGAGCTTGACACACGGACACACACAAACACTGAGTGTGACACACACTGAGCCTGACACACGGACACACACAGCCTGACACACACACACTGGGCCTGACACACACACTGAGCCTGACACACACACACTGAGCCTGACACACACACTGAGCCTGACACACACACTGAGCCTGACACACACACACACACTGAGCCTGACACACACACTGAGCCTGACACACACTGAGCCTGACACACACACACACACTGAGCCTGACACACACACACACACTGAGCCTGACACACACACACACTGAGCCTGACACACACACACACACTGAGCCTGACACACACACACACACACACACACACACACTGAGCTTGACACACGGACACACACAAACACTGAGCGTGACACACACTGAGCCTGACACACGGACACACACAGCCTGACACACACACACTGGGCCTGACACACACACTGGGCCTGACACACACACACACTGAGCCTGACACACACACACACTGAGCCTGACACACACACTGAGCCTGACACACACTGAGCCTGACACACACACACACACTGAGCCTGACACACACACACACACTGAGCCTGACACACACACACACACACAGCCTGACACACACACACACACACTGAGCCTGACACACACACACACACTGAGCCTGACACACACACACACACACACTGAGCCTGACACACACACACACACACACTGAGCCTGACACACACACACACTGAGCCTGACACACACTGAGCCTGGCACACACACACACACTGAGCTTGACACACGGACACACACAAACACTGAGCGTGACACACACTGAGCCTGACACACGGACACACACAGCCTGACACACACACACACTGGGCCTGACACACACACACTGGGCCTGACACACACACTGAGCCTGACACACACACTGAGACTGACACACACACACACTAAGCCTGACACACGGACACGCACACACTGAGCCTGACACACACACTGAGCCTGACACACACACTGAGACTGACACACACACACACTAAGCCTGACACACGGACACGCACACACTGAGCCTGACACACACACTGAGCCTGACACACACACACTGACCCTGACACACGGACGCACACACTGAGCGTGACACACACACTGAGCCTGACACACACACACACACACACACTGAGCCTGACACACGGACACACACACTGAGCCTGACACACACACAAACACACACACTCACACACACACTGAGCCTGACACACGGACACACTGAGCTTGACACATGGACACAACACTGAGCCTGACAAACAGTCACACACATTGAACCTGACACACGGACACACACACTGAACCTGGCACACGGCCTGACACATTGAGCCTGACACACACACACACACACACACACACACACACTGAGCCTGACACACACACACACACTGAGCCTGACACACGGACACACACACTGAGCCTGACACACGGACACACACACTGAGCCTGACACACGGACACACACACTGAGCCTGACACACGGACACGGACACACTGAGGCTGACACACGGACACACACAGGGTGAGGCTGACACACGGACACACACTGGGTGAGCCTGACACCCACACTGAGCCTAACTCCCACACTGAGCCTGACACACGGACACACAACAGGGTGAGCCTAACACACACACTGAGCCTGACACACAGACACACCCTCATACAACAGGGTGAGCCTGACACACCGACACACACAGGGTGAGCCTGACACACAGACACACAGTGAACCTGACACACGGACACACACAGTGAGCCTGACATGCAGACACACACCGGGTGAGCCTGACACACAGACACATACAGTGAGCCTGACACACGGACACACACAGGGTGAGCCGGACACACACAGGGTGAGCCTGACACACGGACACACACACGGTGAGCCTTACACACGGACATATACACGGTGAGCCTGACACATGGACACACACGGTGAGCCTGACACACAGACACATACAGTTAGCCTGACACACGGACACACACAGGGTGAGCCTGACACACGGACACACACATGGTGAGCCTGACACACAGA